>NC_090265.1:114219643-114519643 GCF_040414725.1 Anabrus simplex
TTAGTATTAGTGAACTATCAAAACCACACTGTAAACGCTTTTTTCTACAACATTAATCGTGCATTTTAATTAAGGTATAGGCCTATAAGTAATATACTTCTTAGCCTTTTTCCCAGGAACCTGAAATCGGTACATCCTATGAATTTAGCCTAGTTTGACGGACGAATGCCCTTCCAGACGCCAATGTTATGTGGATGGATGTATTTCATTCTGCGTGTTTCTGTGGTGATTAACAATGTGATGTTTGTGTGTAAATAAAGATGTGTATTAGGACGAACAGGAACACGCACCCCTCGGGCCAGAGAAAATAATCACACGCGATTAAATTTCTCAGCCTGGCCCGGAATTGAATCCGGAATTTCTGAATCGAAGGCCACTACTCTGACCATCCTTCAAGAAACCCATAAATTGCGAAATAAGTTAGAATTTGATCATATCGGCTTCAGGATCCCAAGGCAGCCAGTTCTTTTCTTGCAATTCCTTTTACGTCGCACCGACACATTTAGGCCCCACGGCGACGATGAGATAAGAAAGGACTAAGAGTACGAGGGAAGTGGTCGCGGCCTTAATTAAGGTGCAGCCCCAACATTTGCCTGGTATGAAAATGGAAACCACGGAAAACCATCTTCAGGCCTGCCGACAATGTGGTTGTAACACACCATCTCTCGGATGCAAGCTCACAGCTACGCGCCCCTAACCGCACGGACAACTGGCCTGGTGATAGCGAGTTCAAACTCTGCAGAGGTAGTTGATGTTTGATGATGAAGAAGGTGAGTGTTGTTTAAAGAGGCCTAACATCTAGGTCATCGGTCCCTAATGGTACGTGATGAAGCACTATATTATGATTATTAACATTCCAAAATCCATCCACTGACTAGAATTCTAAATGATGACGATGATCAATGATTATGAAATTAAAACAATCAGTGTATCCGACCCGCAATGCCCTATCTTACCATAAAATAACTTAAAACGATGGTGTAAATGGAGCAAGGGACTACTTCCAAGGCTAAATTCTAAATCGATTATGTTTGTTGTATAAAGGAGTCCAAAATCCAGGTAACTGGCCCCTTACAATGTAACTCAGTACTGGCAATGTAGACCCGTGCTGTTCCTGATATAGCGGTACTAATCACAGGTGATGTAGATCCATGGTGTTTCTCACACAGTGGTACTAACCACAGGTAATCTCGTGGATCCAAATCCATCATTCCACGGTTGCCACTTTTAGTTGCCTCTTACGTCCGACAAGGGATCCTGTGGGTGTATTCCTCGTCTGCGTCCCCCACTCACAGGGAGTTTGAATGTTTGAAGGGCGGAAAATACGTCCAATTGACACTCCATGTCATACGATGTCGGCATGTGAAAGATCTCCGATGACACATGAGGTGTTTACCCGACAAAATGAAAGAAAACTGAGGCATAGACGCCCAAGAGTGATTCGGTTTACTCTGCCATCCAGTAGGCCTAGAGTAAAACGTAACGTCGCAATTGGCGAGAAAGCACCCAGAATGCGTAAAATTAAACTACTTCCACATGTACTCCATTAAAACCGTCCTAGTATAGGGGTTTGCTGTGCGAAAGGTCGCATAGATGAGGCCATGCAATTATTATTAATTTACTAAAACGAACATATGAATAAGCACAGATATTACATTTATTCTGGGGTTCGAAGAAACTCACCAAAATACTCCACTTACCTACTCAAGTTGTTGCGTTTACTAACCAGTTACTCAATCGTTCAATTATGTTCTGTAGATCAGTCGATTTCAAGTTCAAATTTAATAAATAATATATTTCCAGTATGCATTTGCTGGCGATATGTATTGTTTAACATTACAGTACGTCTTCTGGTACGGGCTAGAATACATTTGTTACTTTCATTGACCTGTCTCAGTCTCATCCTTTGCTTTGACAATATGAAAGTAACCGAGCTATGAGTTTTGGTAGTAATGCCATTCGTTATGGTGCCAGTCCCTCTTATGAATGGTGTAAAAATATCGCTCATGGGTTCGGTTGCTGGATGAATTTCAGTGGGCTTGGAAGACATATGTGATAGCAAATTCTGGCCCAGTGAGGAAAGCAACAGAAAACTACAGTTCCTCACTCTTCATTTCCCGAGTATGTCTCTTTAGTGACATCTAGTCTATCTATGACAGCTGTTGATCGAGCTGAGGAGGATCAAGCCAGCCTTCGGGCTGAATACCCAACATACATAGATACATAATTGTATATCCAACCTGTGACAATAAATTTCGGTGATGAGTCCTGTACTATCAACATAGATGAACAATGTACGACAGTGACCTTGCTGTCTTTCGAAATAGTCCCCTCCCATAACTGCACACTGCTGATATCGGCGACACATGTCCTGGAAACTTTAAAGGCTTCCTTTGGGATGGTGTTCAAAAGCCTCGTCACATTTCGTTGGATGTCAGGAGTATCGTCAAATCTCTTTCCTTTCAAAGCGAGTTTGAGTCGTGACTTTTCGGCTTTGATCTTTTTCCGACGAGGGGATCCCGGAGAACACCATTCCATGCTTTGCAGTTTCGTTTCAGAGTCGTACCTGAGACACCAGGTTTCATCCTCAGTCACGATACAGTTCAAGAAATTTGGTTCGCATCCGCAGTTTCGACAAAATCCTGTGAAGCCTCTAAACGTGCCTGCTTCTGATCGTCAGTCAAGTGATGTGGCACAAGACGAGAACACGTTTTCCTCTTCCCTAACTTGTGGGTAACGATTTGCCGCACGAATTCACGGTTAATCTGCAATTCATCCACTCTCATGTTCACAGTTAATCGTCTCACCTTCACAATGTTTTCGTCACTGACGGCGATCACCGGTCTATCGCTACGGGGGTTGTCAGAAACACGTTCCCGACCTCCTCGAAAACGGGCGAACGACTCGTACACCAAGGACATAAACGCGTACCAGCATCGCATGCGTTTCCTTCGGTGTCTTGCCAAGCTTAAAACAAAACTGTGCATTGATCTTTAGGTCGTTCATGTTCCTGTTTGCAGTTCAGAACCAACACACTAAACAGGCACTGTGTCAAACAGATCTTACATGGCATACACACAATGTTCAACTGAACAACGTTGGGAGCAGGTGGTCGAAACCTGCTGCTACGCAGGTGCAGCGTTGCGTGTCGCTAGTGTTGCCGGATTGAGCGTTCTGACTTAATTCACCGAACTTTATTGTCACAGGTTGTATTTCCAGTTTCTGGGAGTATTATATGACTGTATGAGTTTTGTCTCCGAACAGAAGTCGCTTAGAAATACGATAACTTTGTAAATACTGGTCTTGAATTGATTGTTCTAAAGATATGTGATGGCGAAAATTTAAGTCGATTGTTACAGTTAAAATGCATTACACGAATAGACTGATAATTTTATTTTCTTCGCGAGCCTGTGATCCCAGATTTAAAGAAACAAACAACTTATAATTTCCCCGCTAAACCGAAAAACTATAGAATCAAGGGTAAGTTCTTGAGTTTAGAAGACTAGAGAGCGAGTACAGATTATATGGATGTTTCTCTTACGACAGACGGGCTGAGTAGCTCAGACGGTTGGCTGAGGCGCTGGCCTTCAGGTCCCAACTAGGCAGGTTCGATCCTGGCTCAGTCCGGTGGTATTTGAGGGTGCTCAAATACGTCAGTCTCGTGTCGGAGGATTTACTGGCACGTAAAGTAACTCCTGCGGGACTAAATTCTGCCACCTCGGCGTCTCCGAAAACCGTAACAATAGTTAGTGCGACGTAAAGCAAAATAATATTATCACTCTTACGACATGCAGGGGTTACAGAAAATGAATTCCGATACATCGAATGAAAAATGAGTTTATCCACAAAAGAATGGCAGGACTCATGAATTGTGAGAAAATGAAATATATTCTAGAATTTATAAATTGAATAGTAATCTAATTATTTCGTGGTTTTCCATTTTCGCGACAGGCAAATACCGGGGCTGTACCTTTATTAAGGCCGCGGACGCTACAGTCAAAATTCTATCACTTCCCCGTCCTTGCGTCGCCGAAAATCCTCGATATGTTAGCTCGACGTTAAGAAAACTAGCAAGAAAAGAAGAACAACAGGCAGGTCCCAAATGTGTATTTTACGTTGACTGATCTGACGACCAACAATAGATCATTCATTTGTTAACCGACATTCCCATTATGTGACTCAATGTTCTGAAAATATGGGCTAAATATACTTTTCTTCTTAAATAGGGGTATTTTCGGTGTTTGAATATAAAGAAACATAATTAAAGACCTATTAAATAATCCAAGATATTTATCTTCTTCTAACAAATACTGGCAACAAAGGAGCGTTTACAGTCTTCGAACATGTCAGCTGAATTGATTGCTTCCTCTGCTTCCTCTCTTGTGGGGTTTTTATTATCTTCCTATATAAAAGCGGAAGCCCTGACTCACTGATTCATCTCTAATTCTCAATTCCCATGAAACTAGAGGGTTGAAATTTGGCACAAGTGTTTTATAAGGTAATTAATGTATTCTACAAATGTTTTGTGATAAAGACAGTGAAACCAATAACACAAAATCAAATACTTCCCTCAACGTTAGAGGGATATAATTTGGCAAATTTTGTTTTATAAATTAATTAGGAAATACCAGTATTCTATTGCTATGTTTTATGATAAACGAGACGAAACTGGGGTGGCTATCCTAAACAGAATAGCACTCAATTGCACCATTGCCGCATTGCTAGAGGGATATAATTTAGCACTGGTGTTCTTTATAAGTTAATTATGGGACTTAAAGTTGATTTATTGAGATGTTTTGTGCTAAAAAAGGGGTGAAATTCGGGTAACTACCCGAAAACATCAGAAAATCGCTCACATCACACAAAGATGGACGGCTGTCATCCGGCACAGACGTTTCTCATAAATTAATTAAGAAGTTCAAGATATTTCATTCCAATGTCTTGCAACTAAAGGGGTGAAATTGTAATAACTACCTTAATTACAATAACATTAATTATCACAATACCCACAAAGCTATACGGCTAAAATTAGATGAAGGTGTTCATAATAATAATAATAATAATAATAATAATAATAATAATAAAAAATAGAAGATGAATATCATTAAGTCCTACAAACTGTTTTTACGGTTTACGAAGAAGCTAAGATGCCGGAATTTAGTCCCACAGAAGTAAATCTACCGACAGGAGGCTGACGTATTTGAGCACCTTCAAATACTACCGGACTGAGTTAGGATCGAACCTGCCAAGTTGGCATCAGCCCTTCAACCGCCTGAGCCACTCATTCCAGAAGAGGTATTCCTTACAATGTAATTAATGAAAGAAAAGGTGGTTCTTTACCACGATTCGTGATAAATGTGGAGAAAATGCGGTAGTTACCATAAGCACAATAACATAAAGTCGCACATTTCCCACAAAGTTAGAGGGCGGAAATTTGGCACAAGTGTTTTTATAAGCTAATGAATGCTTTATTCTAATGTTTTTGCGGTAAACGGAGTAAAATTAGAACAACTTGCCTAACCAGAGTATGATTAAATCGCAAAGTTCCCACAACGCTAGAGGAATACATGTTTAAGTTTGGATTCTTCATGAGACTAACTGTTCTTCATGGTTTTTGAATACATGATACATGAATTCTCTGGAAGCCCTGTCCAACCGAAGTCAGCCATTTATCTAATTTACTGCCATCATTAAGAAAACCTGGCCTGTTGTAAACATGAACACGTGCCATTGTTAAAGTTTATTGGTTGATGCTACCGCAGAACTCCTACGTGGAGAAATTAAAGTAGTCCGTTAGCCAGGTCATGGCAAAATTGATCCTAAATGTAAAATATTCACCAAGGAAAACACCATTCTCAAATACACTCCCTTCCAAAAAATGTAATCACCCAGAAAGGGAGGAGGAAGTGGAATGAAACTTGACGTGTTGAGGGGGTATCTGAAGTTATTTCAGTGCTTACAAAAAGAGAGTCAAGTTTACAAAGAACTTTGCAGTACGGGCCCACTAATCAGTATGACGTTGCAACCCCTCTGGCCTGAATACATGGACTAATTCGGTTGGCGAGGATGTCATTAAGCCGTTGTATCCCCTCCTGAGGCAAGCTGACCCCAAAACTGTCCAGCTCTGTCAGGTGTTTCGTGTGTCGTGTCTCACACGAGTACGCGGCATATGTGTCCTTCACAGTGATCACTGAACATCGACGCTGTTCACGCTCCTTATAATAATGTTAATCGGCTGCACACTAGTAAATTACTTTCTCTAAGTTTCTTAAATGTTGTATGTTCAGTCTGGTTGGATCCTCAACAGCTCTGCCATCGGCTGTCATAGATGGCCTAGGCATCACTGAAGTGGCGTACTGCGGAAATGAGGAGTGAGGTAGTTTCCGTTGCTTTCCTCACCGAGCCAGAAGTTACTATTACTTATCAGTCTGCCAAGCCCACTGAAATGCTTGCACCAACCGACCCTGTGAGCAACATTTTCACACCATTCATAGCAGGGACTGGCTGCAGAAGAAATGGCATTACTAGCACCGCTCATTCCTCAGTCACTTTCATACTGTAAAAGCCAAGGATAAGACGGAGACAGTTCAATGAAAGTAACATAATTGCTCTAGCCCATACCAGAAGACATAGGTGAACTGTAAACACTAGGTCCTGTCAGCAAAGGCATTCCTAAATGTTGCCTTTTCGAAATTATTTCCCTTCTACAAATGTTACTGAAATATTAAATATTAAAAGTGTGAATTTTCGTTATACACAGTATGTACTGTTGTAGATGATTTATTACGTATTTACGTTTTGGGCATAATTTAAAATCCGTTCATTATTATTATTTTTTTTTTTGAGATGATAAATACAGGGTGGCCGGAAACAACGTGAAGCAAGTATACAAGCGTTAGAGCGTTGGTCATACTGATATGTAATTTGAAAGAATCACGTCGATATTTCACGTCGTTTTCATTCTATCAGCTGCTGAAATTAGCCAATCAGATCGCATCACGGACGAACTGAAATGGGCTTTACGAGGCGGTGCTGGTAAATCTGCACGCTTGAGATCTATGCCGAGAAATGCGCATCAAACACTAACACATCGTGTGCTTCGGACATTGCTACCGTAGCATGATTGTTATGAGCACAGCCTTGTTCAAATCCCTCCCCTGGAGTTTATTTCTTTCAAGCCGGTCATAAGCCACGTGCGGATTCAGCAACACCGCCTCGCAAAGCCTATCTGATTTCGCCCACGAAGCGATATGATCGGCTAACTTCAGCAGCTGATGAAATAACAACGGTGCTACATATCGACTTATTTTTTTCATTTTCTTTATAAGTTGTTTTACGTCGCACTGACACAGATAGGTCTTATGGCGACTATGGGACAGGAAAAGACTAGGAAGGAAGCGGCCGTGGCCTTAATAATAATAATATTAATAATAATAATAATAATAATAATAATAATAATAATAATAATAATAATAAAAATAATAATCGTATGGCCCCATCTACCGTTTGCAGACATCTCAATTTGACGCCATCTGGCTGCCTGCTCGTCAATTTCGACGTTCCGTTTTACTCTAGGTCCCCACTAGATGGCATACCGAGTAAACCGAAACTCTCTTGGGCGTCTATGCCTGAGATTTAATGAATTTTGTCGGGTAAACACCAAATGTGTCACCAGAGATCTTTTACATGCCGACATCGTACGACATGGAGTGTTGAATCGACTTTTTTTCCGCCCTTCAAAAATCCGACTACCTCTGCCTGGTTTGAACCCGCTATCTTGGGATCCGGAGGCAGACACTCTACCACTGACCCACAGAGGCCTTAATTAAAGTACATCTCCAGCATTTTCTGGTGTAAAAATGGGCAGCCACGAAAACCATTTTCAGAGCTGCCGACAGTGAGATTCGAGCCCACTATCTCCCGAATACTGGATACTGGTCGCACTTCAGTGATTGAAGCTATCGAGCTCTGTCTTAATTTATTTTTCCGAATTACTTATCAGTATGACCAACACCCTAACGCTTGATCACCCTGTGCATGTTGTTTCCGATCACCTTGTACACGATGTGAATTATCATCCGCTTGTTTATTTAGCAAATCCTTCAGATAAATTTAACCGCATACACATAGCAACAACGACATCAGCAGCGCTGACAGCAGCAAAAAGTTTAATAATAATAATAATAATAATAATAATAATAATAATAATAATAATAATAATAATAATGTAAAGGAAATGAATATAATGGAAAATTACTGTATAATACGTACCCCATTAGATGATCATTAAGAATCCTTGCATAGTTTAAAAATGAATTATAATACGAGCACACTAGATATTTGCCAGAATTTGAGAGATGGGGTCTGCCTTTGTGGTGAAGTGGTTAGTGTGATTAGCTGCCACATCCGGATTCCCGGGTTCGATTCCCGGCTCTGCCACGAAATTTGAAAAGTGGTACTAGAGCTGGAACGGGGTCCACTCAGCCTCGGGAGGTCAACTGAGTAGAGGTAGGTTCGATTTCCACCTCAGCCTTCCTGGAAGTGGGTTTCTGTGGTTTCCCACTTCTCCTCCAGGCAAATGACGGGATGGTACCAACTTAAGGCCACGGCCGCTTCCTTCCCTCTTCCTTGTCTATTGCTTCCAATGTTCTCATCCCCCACCAAGGACCCTGTTCAGCATAGAAGGTGAGGCCGCCTGGGCGAGGTACTGATCATCCTCCCCTGTTGGATACCCCGACCGAATTTCTCACACTCCAGGACACTGCACTTGAGGCGGTAGAGGTTGGACCCTTCGCTATGTCCGAGGGAAAAACCAACGCTGGTGGGTAAACAGATTAAGAAAGAAAGAGATAAGATTTGAGAGATGGTAGGTTTTAGACCCCATTGTCAGCTCCCCTGGATATAATTTTGTGCGGTTCCTCATTTTCACACCAGGCAAATACCTGGTCTGCAACCGAATTATGGCCACATATTCTGTTTTCCGAGTTCTATCCCTTACCTATCCAGCATCGCTGAGTACCTACCCGTGTGTGTGTTTGTGAGTGCGTGCAATGTTGAACATAATATAGCATAGAAGAAGAACGATATTCTTATAAATCTATTTTAACTCCCGAGCCAAAGCCTGCGTTGTATATCCTGACACGCTCTTCACAGAACTTACGTGAAGGGCGAGTTATTGGGACGTAAGGCTGTGGACTCGCTTTCCAGCAGCTGTCAAGGCGAGTTAATCACTCCGACCACGCCCACTTGTCGGGGTGGTTCGCTGTTCTGCTCACGCGATCACGACAGTAACATTTACCGCAGAGATGGTGATCAAGTTGTTGACTCTTAGTACATTGCCAGTAACATTGAGAATATTGTGTTGAACGTTCATTGCACATATGTGTACTCCAGCACATTATGCGCTGAATAATGTAGTTAATACAGGCTGTAACAATAAGCAATAGGCTATCTGATCCTGTAGACATTAAGAGCGGAATCCCTTAAGACAGTATTTTTTTTTGCTAGTGGCTTTACGTCGCACCGAAACAGATAGGTCTTATGCCGACGATGGGATAGGAAAGGCCTAGGAGTTGGAAGGAAGCGGCTGTGGCCTTAATTAAGGTACAACCCCAGCATTTGCCTGGTGTGCAAGGCAGTATTATTCGACCGTTAAGTTTTATTATTATTATTATTATTATTATTATTATTATTATTATTATTATTATTATTATATATTTATAAATGACATGAGAAAAGAACTGGAATCAGATGTAAGGCCTTTTGCGGATTATGATATATTGTATAGAGTAAAAAATAAGTTAGAAGGATTGTGAGCAACTGCGAAAGACCTCGACAATGTTGTGGTGGACAGTAGGCAATGGCATGATGATAAACGAGGTTAAAAGACAGGTTGCGAGTTTCACGATTAGGAAAAGTTCTCTCAGTTTTAATTACAGCGTTGATGGGTTGGAATTTTCTTATGAGAATCACTGTAAGTACCTAGGTGTAAATATAAGGAAATATATTCATTGGGATAATCACACAAATAAAGGGTACAGAACTCTCCACATGGTTATCAGTGTACTTAGGGTTTGTAGTAAGGATGTAATGAAGAGAGTCTCTGGTAATACCCTAATTAGATTAGTTCCAGTGCCTGGGACCATCTCAAGAAGAGATGCAAGGTAAAGAAGAAGGAAATTTCAACGCTTCATCGCTATCGAAACAAGTTAAGTTTTACCTAGAAACAAGTCCCTACACATCAACTGTCTGCATATAGACTCAAAGTTCACAACAAGCCTCTGTTACCCTATGTAGATATAAGATACTGTAAAGACCCCAACGTACTCGTAAAACGTTTACAACTGCTAAGAGCCTATCATGATGCTGGTTACACACAGTACAAAGAAGATATTTTTGAAATAGAGTATGAATTACGTCGTGCAGGTATTATTAAGTAAGCGCTTACCCTCACCTAAGTCATCCATCTGTAGTATATAGTCGATCGAGTAGCTATATTCGTATAGATTATTTCCCAACATTCTCCCTTCCTTAGGGTGTTAACTCCGCCTCTAGTTGTAGAGCCTGTCTCAAGCCCGGATAAAGAGAGGAGAGGCACCCTAGAAGTGGATAAAACCAAAGAAAAGCAGCTCGATTTGTCCTGGGTGATTTCCGACAAAATAGTAGCGTTACGAAAATGTTGTAAAGTTTGGGCTGGAAAGACTTTGGAGAAAGGAGACGAGCTACTCGACTAACTGGTATATTTCGAACTGTCAGTAGAGAGTTCATGTGGAATGAGATTAGTAGACGAATACTTTTTAGTGGTGTTTTTAAAAGTAGGAATGATGACATTACAAAGATTAATAATTAATTTCGTGTGGCTATTTCTAGCCGAGTGCAGCCCTTGTAAGGCAGACCCTCCGATAAGGGTGGGCGGCATCTGCCATTTGTTGGTAACTGCGTGTTATTGTGGTGGAGGATAGTGTTATGTGCGGTGTGTGAGTTGCAGGGATGTTGAGGACAGCACAAACACCCAGCCCCCGGGTCATTGGAATTAACCATTTAAGGTTAAAATCCCCGACCCGGCCGGGAATCGAACCCGGGACCCTCTGAACCGAAGGCCAGTACGCTGACCATTCAGCCAACGAGTCGGACAATACAAAGATAAAGTTGGAATTCTAGAGGACGTATCGGGGCAAATATTCGCTTATAGCAAGAGGAGTTACGGATGGGAATAATTTACCAGTGGAGATGTTCAATAAATTTCCAAATTCTTCGCAATTATTTAAGAAAAGACTAGATAAACAACAGATAGGGAATCTGCCACCTGGGCGACTGGCCTATATACAGAACAGTTGTCAGTGATCGATTGAAGGTACGGCCAATCTTTTAGAACACGTCCTCACACGCAGAAGAAAAAAATATGTTATATGGACTGGGTTCGGAAACGCATTTATCTTCTGTGAAGTGTGAGTCCAACTCTCTTACTGTCTAAGTGACCAAACGCAGGCTAAGATGTCAGCAGAGCAGCCAGAAATAAGCTCACCATGGAAACCATTGGCACTTGGAGATTGTGTTTCGTAAGAAATAATAATAACAATAATAATAATTTCGTGTGGCTATTTCTAGCCGAGTGCAGCCCTTGTAAGGCAGACCCTCCGATGAGGTTGGGCGGCACCTGCCATGTGTAGGTAACTGCGTGTTATTGTGGTGGAGGATAGTGTTATGTGTGGTGTGTGAGTTGCAGGGATGTTGGGGACAGCGCAAACACCCAGCCCCCGGGCCATTGGAATTAACCAATGAAGGTTAAAATCCCCGACCCGGCCGGGAATCGAACCCGGGCCCTCTGAACCTAAGGCCAGTACGCTGACCATTCAGCCAACGAGTCGGACATAATAATAATAATAATAATAATAATAATAATAATAATAATAATAATAATAATAATTTTCTAACGCGTATCTTTCACTAAACTCAAACTCCCCAATTACAAGAAGTTAAGAAATGAGGTTTGCACCAAAATATTCTAAATCGTTTGCATAATAAAGAAATTTAATTGAAAAGTAGGTCAAATTATTTTAGGTAAAAATTTATTACATTCTCAAACCACCGCCGTCGATATACGGCCCCCGTACTGCCATAAATACGCTGCGTGTGTCCGTTCCTTCCTGGTACGCATAAACCAGTCTTCAGTTATAAGACGATAAGCCTAAAGCTTATTGAACTTATATACAATCAACAAGAGGATCAGAATGCTTCAAAATCTGCAAGATGAAACTTACCGTTCTAAAAGGTTTTTCTTTTTTTTTTCTTTTTTTTTCTTTACATCGCACCGACACAGATAGGTCTTGTGGCGACGATGGGACAGGAAAGTGCTAGGAGTGGGAAGGTAGCGGCCGTGGCCTTAATTAATGTACAGCCCCAGCATTTACCTGGTGTGAAAATGGGAAACCACGGAAAACCATTTTCAGGGCTGCCGACAGTGGGGTTCGAACCTACTATCTCCCGAATACTGGATACTGGCCGCACTTAAGCGACTGCAGCTATCGAGCTCGGTAACGTTCTAAAAGGAGCGACTATTTTACCAAGATGCAAGAGAGGACCACCCGTGAAAGCTGACCTGTGTAAATAAACAGAAATGTTTCTATTTGTTTTACGTCACACCAACACAGACACTTGTTACGGCGACAATGAGATAGGCCAGAATTAGGACTGGGAGGAAGCGACCTTGGCCGTAATGAACGTGGTGTGAAAATGGGAATCACAGGAAATCATATACGGGGCTTTCAGCAGTGGATTTCGAACCCAGTGTCTTCAGAGTTTATGCTAACAGCTAAATGACTCAAACAGCGCAGCCGACCCGCTCGGTAAACAGGAAAGTTGCTTCAAAATTTTCTTCCATTTAGCAGTTGCATATCTCAGACTGACCACGTTCTGAGCTGTTAAAACAGACACCAAACCATACAGCGATGGAAAACCTTTAATGTATGCGTAACGATTCTTCAACGTTTCTAGGTATTTAGAAACGCTAGAGTTTCAAATTTCGCTCTAAATGTATACTGATAAAGGTCTCTGATAATTAGATACTCATTAACGTGGAAAACCTCTACCTGACTTTCAATCTGCAACTTTCCAATAGGAATCCAGGGAATAATCGATCGAATAACAGATATTGTCACCATGAACCTCCTACTCCTGCTCTAATTTTCTTTCACCAGGTCTCATATTTTTTACTACTATATGGTTTAACACTCAAATCTCATTTCACATACAGAAAGCAGAGTCATCTCCGTACAGGCCATGGAGGCCCTGAGAGTGGTGGAAGGTAAAGGCTTCCACTATTCGTAACCTTGACACTTGAGGTAGAGTAGTTAGCTCTACGCCCGGCCACCTTTGCTCCCAGGAATTAACCTGGTACTCATTTTTGGTGTAGGCTGAGTTAGCCTCAGGGCCAAATGCACCTCCGGAAGTGGAAATCTCATTTCTTAAATTTTACGTCTTTCTAACAGGGATTCGAACCCACGTCCTTCCGGGCGAACTGAGTACGCCTTTACCGCTTCGGCCAGGCAGTCCCTCATTTCACAAATACGTTGCTTTAATTTAAATGCGCGAAATAACTACGCGTATAAAAGTTGAAAAATAGTATAGTTTCAGTTTTATCCCTCCCAATATTTATGTATTTTCGAATGTTAGCTAAATCCACGATTTTTTATTATGCTTCCTGAATAAACAAAATTACACTTGTCTACTCGATTATAATTTTATTTTTATTTTCACAATTTGCTTTATGTCACACCGACACAGATAGGTCTCATGGCGACGATGGAACAGGAAAGAGCTAGTAGTGGGAAGGAAGCGACCGTGGCCTTGATTAAGGTACAGCCCCAGCATTTTCCTGGTGTGAAAATGAGAAATCACGGAAAACCATATTCAGGCCTGCCAACAGTGAGGTTTGAACCCACTTATCTCCCGAATGCAAGCTCACAGCTGCGCGCCTCTAACCGCACGACCAACTCTCTCAGTACGATTATGTATAACTATATAATATTGCATTCCGGAGATAGTGGCTTCGAACACCGGTGGTCCTATTCCACATAAGACACTACTTTAACTATCCTGTAAGGTTAATGAATGTAGACATTTTTGTGCTTCAAATAATACCCCAGATACGGCAATTTTCGGCACTACAGCACGATATTCTGAATGTATTTAGTATCTTACTAGCTGATGTACCCGTGCTTCGCTACGGAATTCTACAATGTATACAGAATTCTAGGTTAGGTAGTGTACACGTTGTGAGCAATGTTGTATTAAATTGCAAAGCTCTTAACGTTACGTTAGAAACGCGACGGCGATGTCACCTAACATCTTTTCTAATATGAAGACTGAGTTAGGGAATTTTCACTGTAATGGTAGACCCGCTTGCATACCAGTCACAATAAGATTGGGAAGCTTTCATTTTAATGGTAGACACTCACTCTCCACCTGCCTTTCTACATCCTCAGAAAGACTGTCTTACTGGTTTCCCCAACTGAAATGAACAAACATGACAATGACGTCAGTAGGAATGGCGCAATTAAAAGCAATGCTTTCATAAGAAATACTCGATCAAAGCACAAACTACAATTTTCTCACTTTTAACGAAGCTCTCGATATTACAGTCCAAGGTTTCAGAACTGGGATGACCAAGCCGCAGACAGCCGTGATCCGTGAACACTCTTCGTCTTTTTATCGGCGGGGAGGAGGTCGAATAGTGGAGACTCCTAGGGCAAAAATCGTGCTCTTTTACTAATCTATTTCCTAGGAGTACACGATGAGTCGGTAAATATCAATTCACTACACTGGCGTCGGAAAAATATATCTGACTTGGAGGCAAATTTATCCTCCAAGCCAGAAGAGAAACCCCCTCTTCGCTGCTAATTTGGAATAAAACGAATGTAGAATTTAATAAAAGTGAGGAGGAAGTAGCTTAAGAAACGATTCTTTTCTGGGTTGAATTTTGAGTCATTTAGTGAATTGTGGTGCTATAATTTGGAATAGGCCTAAACTGTTATTTTAGACCAGGCCATACTACTACTATTATTAAGTGAGCCTCTGCCTTAAGTATACACACTGCTGATTCAAAACAGCGCGTCAGAGTGGGGATCGAACAGCTGGAATACTATGATGAACCGGTGTGTTACGTACCAGCTCCATCAGAAAATGTATGAACTAGAGGAATGGCATGCTAAAGAAGAACATTTTCTAACTCCCCGGCTATTTTCCTCCAGTAATCAGTCAGGCTATTATACTGCGAGGCAGCATAAGAGATAAAGAACACCGTAACTAACAATGGTCAATATAATGTTATTGTTCATCAATGTTATGCGCTTTCGATATTGTAGGCCTTCACATTTAGTTTTCTTCCGACTCGGAAATACCACTCCTATCACAGTAGGTACGGTAAAACAATAATATATACATGATCGGAAATTGTATTCTCTGTAACTTTTGCTATGTAGTACTTTTCGATAGGACCAATAACATAGCTATTTAAAATTAAATTTTAGGCGCCTTCCCCTAAACTACAATTTAATCCAGTTTGAATAACATTGTTTATAGCTTACACTGTAGTTTCTTATACGCCGTCTCTATATACCGAATTTCGTTAAATTCTGTTAACCCATTTTCACGTGGCTCGGCGTTGATATGGACTTAGCAACAAAAATACAAATTCATGAATATCTTTGTTATCTTAGCCGGTACGGTAAAAATGTAGAAGACATAAAAGGTCGGAAATTTAATTCTGTATGACTTTCGTTATGTAGTATTTATGGATACGACCACTAATTATTTAAATATTTGAGAATTAAATTTTAGGCCTTCCCCAAAGTACCATTTCACTCAGCGTGAATAAAATGATGTATAGTCAAGATTTTAGTGCCTCGTTCTCCGACTCTGCATACAAATTTTCAATGAGATAGGGCCACTAATAACGTGAATATTTAAGAATAAAACTTTTGGCCTTTCCCTAAACTACCAATTCACTCATAATGAATAAAATTATTTATAGCCTAGATTGTAGCGACTTATTTCCCGACTTTGCATACCAGTTTTCATTAAGATACCACCACTAATAACATAAATATTTGAGAGTTAAGTTTTAGGCCTTCCCCTAAACTACCATTTCTATCAGGCTGAATAAAATGATTTATGGCCTAGATTGTAGCGACTTATTCCCCGACTTTGCATACAGATTTTTTATCAAATTCCCTTCAGCCGTTTCCTAGTGATGCGTGTGCAGACAGACAGAAATTACGGAAAAGTAAAAATTGCATTTCCTTGTTACTGTGGACATGACCGATACAGAAATACCATTCTTTTCAAATTCTCAGCGATGTACAGACAAAACTCTTATTTTATATATATAGATATTCTGCGTTGTCTTCTTGTTTGGTGTTGGTAACTGGATCATATAATTGTTCTACAGTAGAGTTGAGCTTCGTAAGGTGAAACAGGAATCCATCAGAGTTGCAATACATTTCTAAGATAATCGTTTTATTTGTCTCCTGACATTTGTCATTGAAAGATAGAATAGGATTGGACTCATGCCAACCCTGCGGCAACGTCTACAATATGTGAAGAACAAGTGTCTATTCGCTTAACTTCCACTCTTCCTTAGACAGAAATAAACGATTTTGCTCCAAGGAAGTGTACAGCGTATTTCAGAAACGAAACAAAATATTCTACTCAATATAGAGTTACAAATAATGTTTGTTAATGCCCCTAAGACTCCCAATAGCAATACAGCATAAAACATAAAGCTCTATTCTTCCTTCCTTTCCTTCTCTCCAATCCGTTGTTTGCAGACCTGTAGAATACGAAAGAGCCCTGTTAATGAAATACGTTATTTTAATTCTGTTTATAAGATGCAGAGTTCTATGATCAGGTCTACAAATGTCATTATACACGTTTATTGTGGTGGTGGTGCTGGTGGTTGAGGTCGGGAATAAAACGTAAACCGGGTATATGAGCATAAGATGGTTGGCCATACTGATTTATTTATTTATTTATTTATTTATTTAATTTATTTAGCGTATGATGCAATAAAACATAAAATAATACAGATCCAGCACTACATCTACAAAAATAGTCTCACAAAACTAAAAGATTAGATTTGTACATTTAAACTCTTGATCCAATCCACCGCTTCAGGAGTAGTATGGGTCTTCCAGACTTCCAGGGGACAATTCAAACACTATGTGTTCCGTTGTTTGTGGAATGATAGCACAGTCGCAGTAGTGACTATCTGTCCAACCCCACTTATGAAGAACAAGAGCGGTTTTTCCCAAGCCGCATCTAATACGGTTGGGCTTACTCCATGCACACCAATGCAGATTGAAGTCACTAAGTTTTATACCAGGGTTCTCAACTTTCGGGACGCCTGGTGGTATAGAAGATGTCCATTCATTCCGCCAGTTGCCCCCGGGGTTGAAGTGATTGTTTATCAATTCCAAGGCATTTTTATATGCCGGTTTGCGGGACTTCAGTGTAGCTGATCCAAGTTAATTCATCCTTCATATATTGGGAGTGCTATGTTCTTGCGCATTCTTCAAAATAGATGAAAAAATAATGTTTTTGTCTCCTGATCGGAGGAGGCATAATGTTACTCAGCACTGGAAACCACTGGATTGGAGCCGGAAGCAATGTACCTGTTATGATTCACATGCTTTGGCGAAACTGAACATCCACAAGGTAAGTGTGGCAACTGTTAAGGCACACCGGGGAGCAATACTCAGCTGAATATGATATCTAGCGCCATTGTAGTTTTATGAGCTACTAATGTTAGCCAATGAGATCGCTTCGCCGGCGAATTCAAATGGGCTTTGCGAGGTGGTATTTCTAAATCTTCACGTGGCCAAAGACCGGTTTGAGAGCATCAATCGAAAAAAATCTTCGCCACGGAGGGACCTCCGAGCTTACATGATAGCCCCATAGCAGGTACGCTAACGTTACACCAGCTGTAACCTAGGCTGTATTTGTTTTTGATGCTGATTAATGGGGAGGAGTTTCAAGCCAGTCTTAAATAGAACTTGAGAAAATAACCTCTGTCACATATCTGGTGCCACATATAAACTTAAGAAGACCAAAGAGTAGCATAAAATGCCCACAATTTTTAATTTTTCTTAATACTCATAAATGATTTTGATACATGAACCACCGAGCTCGATAGCTGCAGTCGCTTAAGTGCGGCCAGTATCCAGTATTCGGGAGATCGTGGGTTCGAACCCCACTGTCGGCAGCCCTGAAGATGGTTTTCCGTGGTTTCCCATTTTCACACCAGGCAAATGCTGGGGCTGTACCTTAATTAAGGCCACGGCCGCTTCCTTCCCAGTCCTAGCCCTTTCCTGTCCCATCGTCGCAATAAGACCTATCTGTGTCGGTGCGACGTAAAGCCAATAGCAAAAAAAAAAAAAAGATACATGAACGTATTAATAATGAAAATCTGAGTTAGGCCTACTTGCAATACAGTAGTATAATGCACGAATTACTTACTTTACATAATATTTAGAGGCTTATTACCAAGGCAGGTGCTCTTGGTCTAATACGATAACCTATCAATGAAATAAAATGGCGTATGGCTTTTAGTGCCGGGAGTGTCCGAGGACAAGTTTGGCTCGCCAGATGCAGGTCTTTTGATTTGACTCCCGTAGGCGACCTGCGCGTCTTGATGAGGATGAAATGATGATGAAGACGACACATACACCCAGTCCCCGTGCCAGCGAAATTAACCAATAATGGTTAAAATTCCCGACCCTGCCGGGAATCGAACCTGAGACCCCTGTGGCCAAAGGCCAGCACGCTAAGCATTTAGCCATCAAGCCGGACACCTTTCAATTATTCAGCTATTTCTGAATCTCATAGACCACAGTTCGCACTCTTTTTAGATATTTTATACGCATGAAAGTTACCATCACTGTTGTGTGAACTTTACCAGTAATGTATTATGGGACTGGGGTGATGTTTTGTAATAGAAGTGAATTTTTCACAATGAAGGAAAGATGGAAACAATATCTTATGGATAAGAAGTCTGATGAGGCAACGAACTGATTAAGTTATGAGGAGTTCGTACTCTCTGACGAGAATGTGAGTGAACTGGGAGGAGGGGGTAATGTTACAGAATTCAACGACACAGTGTCTGTAAATAGTGGTAATTATTAGGATTAAATATGAAAATCTACAACCTAATTCCAGTTTCAACCGGGTTAGAAATGGAAAGAATGTAGACCCCCATCTAGTGGCGAGAATAGGAACTATGACGGCTGCCGAAGCCTGTCGCACTCATCTGGGGTAATGATTAATGACTGACAGATGAAATGAAATGATATTGGAGTGTACTGCTAGAATGAAAGATGACAGAGAAAACTGGAGTACGTGCGGAAAAACCTGTCCCGCCTCCACTTTGTCCAGCACAAATCACATAGAGTCACTGGGATTTGAACCACGAAACCGAGCGGTGAGAGGCCAGCGTGCTGCCGCGTGAGCCACGGAGGCACTGGTGATTATGATGATGTGATAAATTATCCAAAATTATTTAGTTAAATTTCCTCTCCAAATTATAATAGTTATTAAATACTGTTAGTCTATAAACGAGGACCTGATAGAAGTAATGATGATGATGATCATCATGGTGATGGTGATGACTGTGGTCGTTTCATGGATCAAAACATAATGATAGGAGATGAAGCGAAATGAAATGATAGATAACTTGCATTCAGGAGATAGTAAGTTCGAATCCCACTATCGGCAGCCCTAAAAATTGTTTTCCGTGGTTTCCCATTTTCACACCCGGAAAATGCTGGGGCTGTACCTTAATTAAGGCCACGGCCGCTTCCTTCCAACTCCTAGGCCTTTCCTATCCCATCGTCGCCATAAGACATATGTGTCGGTGCGACGTAAAGCCCCTAGCAAAAAAATAAAATACCCACTGACTACGATTTAAAGAAGGATAATGGTGACTAGAATGATTAATTTAAAAGTAGCCGATACCAAAATAAATCCCATGGCACAACAGCCCCGGAGGGCCATGGCCTACCAAGTGACCGCTGCTCAGTCTGAAGGCCTGCAGATTATGAGGTGTCGTGTTTTCAATACGACGAATCCTCTCGGCAGTTATTCATGGCTTTCTATACCGGGCTAAAAGTAGTCAGTGGAACTAATTCACCATGCCTTATCTCTATAAAATAATGTACAGTAAATTAAGGCACTGGCTTCAAAGTAAAATCACCTATAACTTTAAACTTAAGCACCTAAAACAAATTAAAATGAACATCAAATTATACAAGTGTACGCCACAATAAAAGAAAAGTAAAAAAATGTCACTTTTTAAAATCGATAAAACATGCCACTATCCCTCATAAAATGAGTGAAATGGTACTCGAAACTTTCAGACTGCCGCGCAGAACGGCGGAGACACAATGCGCCGCCTTTGGTTCAATGTGTAAATGATTATACCTATGTTCTTGTAGGGTTAGTCCTGATTGTAGGATTAATGGAAGATCAAACGGAGCGGTTATATTTCAGTAGAAACTACAAGAGATAACTAGAGGGTGGGGTGACGAGAAAATCCCCTTATCTCTTTAATGTAAGGTACATCAAGCTGTCATCAGATCAGTGGGTTTTATAGGAGAACTGTTCGGTGATAACGACACCCGAGCAGACTACCCATTCTTTGCAGACGAAGCGCTGGGATGTTGTCCAAGAATATCTAGACGCGACACAACGACACTTTTAAGGTACAAACTCTTGACGTCCTGATGAATGTAATGTCGCTGGAAGAATGCTAAATGTAGTAAGGCCATTCCTTACGGTGCGATAGCATCTCTCTATCAAACATAATTATAAATATCATCGAGTCAATCTAGAAACTACGTTGACGGACAAGAATAAGTGAAATGAAGGAGAATAATTTGCAGCGTGCATATTTTACATTTCCGTATGCCTCAGACTGAGTTAAGTAACGGAAGAAGTGTAACCCCTAAGTGCAATGAACGATAGGAACTGAATAATGAAAAGTTTGCAGCAATTTGTCCAGTACTACCTAATAATATGGAATGAAATTTTCCGAATTATTCGAAGCACCATATAGATCGCGAACTTTCTACTGACTACTAGGCCCAGTCCTAGCTAATGCGACAATAGGACTGTTCTTTTTTATTTTACAATTGGCTTTAAGTCGCACCGACACAGATAGGTCTTATGGCAACGATGGGATCGGAAAGGGCTAGGAGTGGGAAGGAATTAGCCGTGGCCTTAATTAAGGTACAGCCCCAGTATTTGCCTGGCGTGAAAATGGGAAACCACGGGAAAACATCTTCAGGGCTGCAGACAGTGGGGTTCGAACCTACTATCTCTCGGATGCAAGCTCACAGCTGCGCGCCCCTAACCGCATGGCCAAAGGACTGTTCTAGCAGCACATATTTCAGAGATGCGTTTCTGGGGTATACATTTATCAGTTTTCGCAATGAAAGTACAGGGCATTACAATTACAAAGAAACAAATTGGGTATAATAATAATAATAATAATAATAATAATAATAATAATAATAATAATAATAATAATAATAATAATAATAATACTTGTTACCGTGTTTTGGTGGATCGCATAGAGATGAAAGAAGGTGCGGGCTTGAATGGGTCTAACTACAACATCACGAATTGAATTAAAACATTAAAAGGTTATATTTCTTTTAGAATATCAAACTTAACAATTTTTTCACTGAGTGCACATAACAACATGACAGGTACAATTAGCAATATTGAAACAAGACTAAAAAAAAAATCCAAGATTAGTGAATTTTACAGCTTTGGGGCATATCCCGATTTAAGAACACTAGCTTCAGAGGTTACAATATTTAGCCTTCCAAGAGGCACCCTCACTATTACAAAACTTAGAAAAGAGCTTACATGCTCTCGATATCTTACAGCCCACTCAAGGCAACATTACATCAAAATCTTTCACCCTCTGGCCTCACAAGGCACGATTTACAAATGGAAATAGTTTTACACAGGGGTATCTAGTACCCAACCTACTGGGCCTTTGCGAAAAAAGAACAGGTTAATTAAATGGCCCGAACACAAACTGAATGGAGGCGTACACTTGCGCTCCCAGATAATGAAATATTAAAAACCTAACAGGGCTCTCGGCCCATAAAACAGGGGCTAGTCCCATGCTACTGAGGTGCCTCGCATGGAAATACATTTAATATCTTACAGGAAAGAAAACAGTTACGAAAACGTAGTCACCTCAAACCAAGATGAAGGGGAGCTCGAGAGGGTAACTCACTCTCTATCCCCGATTTACAGTTAAAGACTTTATGAAATTTTACATTAGCCGGAAGAAAATTTACATTTTAGGAAAGTTTGTTACATAGTTAAGAATTCGGACCTTCCCCTCGGATAAGTCTGCGGAGGTAGCTACAGAAAAGGGAATTTAGGTGGCCATTACCTGGCTGATGTACTGCCTGCAGGAAAGAGGCTCGCCGCCTCCTGTCTTAACACACACACTCAGACGACGAACAAGAGGCAAGGAAACTTGAAGATCCGCAACTTATATACCCTCAGAGAAGGTTCGAGAGGATTCTGGGCTAATCCGGACACATCCTCTCATTTTTATTAGCTGAACCCTAAAGTTACACTCAAAACCGAACAATAAGCCTGCGATAGGCTGAAAATTAGTTCCAGAAAATTTTCGTTGGCCAAATTCAAAACTGGCGGAATGAGAAGGAATTGGTGTAAACCTAGAACTACATAAAAAGAAAAATGATAGTTGAGAAAACCAATAAAGACAAAATTTCTTTCAATAACTACTTCCCTTACCTTGCACCAGAGTGCATGACCATTTTTGGTAGTGGCATCTGTAAAAAAAATGTCCAAACTTCTTGATGTACACCAAAAACAAAACCAAGAGAAATCCAGTCAGTTTAGGAAACTTCACAATAACACAATTACTTAATACTTCAGTGGTGACGTCTTCTGATTAAAGTTCCAACTTTATGTTGTATCATTTTCACCTTTTGGTCGATAGAGGAGTTTCATTAATGCGCTTATTTTGAATGTGTGGAGTTGATGTGTACCTCCCGGTACAACAATAATAATAATAATAATAATAATAATAATAATAATAATAATAATAATAATAATAATAATAATAATAATAATAATAATATTTTCTTTCCTTTACCGAGCTCGATAGCTGCAGTCACTTAAGTGCGGCCAGTATCCAGTATTCGGGAGATAGTAGTTTCGAACCCCACTGTCGGCAGCCCTGAAAATGGTTTTCCGTGGTTTCCCATTTTCACACCAGGCAAATGCTGGAGCTGTACCTTAATTAAGGCCACGGCCGCTCCCTTCCCACTCCTAGCCCTTTCCTGTCCCATCGTCGCCTTAAGACCTATCTGTGTCGGTGCGACGTAAAACAACTAGCAAAAAAAAAAAATCTTTCCTTTTCTTTTATTGAGATTATTTTAGATGATCATTAATTTTCGTATATTTCCGTTCTAAGGTTTAGTGATGTGTTGGCCGTAAATTGAGCGCTAGGTTTTAGATAAATTTTGGGACTGTGTGTACTACGAACGTCGGCCGGCCCCCACAGTGAGAACTATTCCCTTTCGTCTCGTGCAGAAAGGCAGAAAGTGAGCTTTAAAGTTAGCAAGAGCACTCGTAACAGCCCGGTTACATGTGAACATTCAAGTGTACTGTGTATCCACACGATGAAAATTGAGAATCAACTCCTTTCACTGCTACTGCCATTTTTCCTGAGGTTTAGACCATGTGTTATTGTGAAAATTCCCAGTAATCAAAAATCAAAATCTCTTTATTTGCAAATGAGGTGTTTACCTCGGTGGCAAATGGTACACTAAAATACATTATTGTCAAGCACTAAATATTAAATTAACAAGAGAATAAAATTTTCCTATAATACAATATTATATAATTTACGCTAACAATTTTTCAATTAAACACACAGCTCATCCTTAATAAATTTACATTGTTTACAAAATTCTACTTATATCTCCTGTACTACTTACAAATATAGTCATCTGATATACAGTATGTGGAATTACTTCAAATGATACTGTACAACTGGTATAAGATTAAAATTTACATTGCATTTATTTACTTTTTCTTTTCTTTACCCATTCTGGAACCTAAGTAGCATAACGACCTGCTGCGTCTTAACCAGAGCCCCTTTTACCACCACTTTTCAGAGTTCCTGAAGGGCCTTCACAGCTACCGTAGCGGTCCCAGGGCCCTCGAAGTCCCCACTGTACTTCACCCCTACAGGCAGTCCCCTACTTTGGCTGTCCAAACTCCTTAGACCAGGGGATGGAATTAATTTATTCATACACATTTTTATTTACATTAACCTGCACTGGTCGAATGCCCTCTAACATTTATTTTCTCTGTTGCTGTTTATTCTCTTCTTGAATATCTGTACAGATTTTGGAAAAGGATCAAACATTACCCCTGGTAAACTGTTCCACTCCTTCACACCCTTCCCAATGAATGAAAATTTACCCCAATCGCTTCTGCTAAAATTCCTTCTAATTTTATATTTGTGGTCAGTCCTGCCGATATAATTATTTTCCAACTGAAGCCTCTCACGGATATCTCCCCATGCTGCTTCTCCTGTATAGGCTCTATATAAACCTATAAGTCTAGTTTTCTCCCTTCTCTTACTTAAAGTACCGAGCTCGATAGCTGCAGTCGCTTAAGTGCGGCCAGTATCCAGTAATCGGGAGATAGTGGGTTCGAGTCCCACTGTCGGCAGCCTTGAAGATGGTTTTCCGTGGTTTCCCATTTTCACACCAGGCAAATGCCGGGGCTGTACCATAATTAAGGCCACGGCCGCTTCCTTCCAACTCCTATGCCTTTCCTATCCCATCGTCGCCATAAGACCTATCTGTGTCAGTGCGACGTAAAGCAAATAGCAAAAAAAAAAACTTACTTAAAGTTTCCCACCCTAGTTTCTTTAACATTTCTGACACACTACTCTTTCTCCTGAAATCCCCTGTTACAAATCTTGCTGCTTTCCTCTGCACACTATCTTTCTTTTATTAGGTTTTCTTGGTGAGGATCCCAAACACTGTTTGCATATTCCATTAATGGACGAACCATACTTAAGTAACTTTTCTCTTTTAATTCTCTGTTGCATCCGTTAAGTAGCCTCATTATGACATGTAACGATCTGTATGCTTTCCCAAGAATGTCATCCACATGACCCTTCCAGTGCAAATTACTTTCAAATCTTACACCTAATTATTTGCACTTGCCATCTTTTGGGATAACTACCCCATCCAAAGTATATTCAAATTCAGCTTTAAAACTCCTGTTTGTAAATGTTGTAACAGTTGATTTGCCTCTATTAACCTTCATATTATTCTCTTCAACCCATTGTTGGATACTCTCAAGGTCCCTTTGTAATTCGGAACAATCCTCAATGTTGTTTATTTCCCTATAAACAATTATGTCATCTGCATACAATCTTATTTTTGATGTTATATTGTTCCCTAAATCATTTACGTATATTAAGAAAAGTAACGGACCGATTATACTACCCTGTGCAATTCCCTTCCAAACTTTCTCTTCCTGCGATACGTTAATTCCTACTTTGACTTTCTGAACCCTTGAATTTAGAAATGTTTTTACCCAACGTGTAACCCTTACGTCCAATCCTATTCCTTCCAATTTCTTTAATAAT
Organism: Anabrus simplex; assembly: GCF_040414725.1. Lineage (NCBI taxonomy): Eukaryota > Metazoa > Arthropoda > Insecta > Orthoptera > Tettigoniidae > Anabrus > Anabrus simplex. Next base: position 114,245,364 of record NC_090265.1, read on the forward strand.
ATTCCATGTTCCACTCTATCAAAGGCTTTGGAAAGATCTATGGCTATGCAATCTAACTGGCCTCCTGAATCTAACTGATCTGATATGTCCTGCTGAAATCCCACCAGTTGTGCCTCACAAGAAAATTTCTTTCTAAATCCATACTGGCTCCTCATGAACCAATTTTTATCATCACATATCCCTCTGATGTACTTTGATATTAAACTCTCCAGTATTTTACAAACTATACTGGTCAGGCTGATTGGTCTGTAGTTCTCTGGTTTCCTTTTATCACCCTTTCCTTTATAAATTGGTATTATTATAGATTCCTTCCATTCCTTTGGTATTACACTATTATTTATGACATAGTCAAAGAGAAATCTTAAATAAGGCACTATGTACCACCCCATTGTCTTTATCACCTCCCCAGTAATTTGATCACTTCCTGCTGATTTTCCTTGCTGAAGCAGTTGGATTTCTCTGAGAATATCTTCATTTGTGAATTAGAAGCTTCTTGTTTCCCTCTATGTCTGTCCCTCTGTAACTTCTGTTTCGGTTTCCAACTCCTGATAATCATCTACTGAATCTCTAAATTCCCTACTAAAGAGGTTTGCTTTCTCAGTATCTGTTAAATAGTGTTCACCCCCTTCTCCCACCATTCTAGGTATTTGGATTCCTTTTCCTTTTTGATTCCTGATATATGAATACAGCTTTTTCCATTTCCCTTTGTGGTCATTATGCTCTTTAAGAATGCCATTCATATAATTCTCTTTTGCTTCCTTTTTCACTCTATTCAGTTCCCTCATTAGCTGTTTTCTACTTTCTCTACTCTCCCTACCTTCTTTGATTTTCCTGTTTACTATTCTACATTTTCTTTTTAATTTTCTTATTTCCCTTGTATAATAAACAGGGTCTGAGGTCATTTTACCCTTCTTAACAGGTACAAATCTCTTCTCTCCTTCCCAAACGATTCCTTTGAATTTAGCCCAAAGTGTATCCACATTACTCCCTTCACTTATCCAATAACTGAATTGTGATTTAAGGTAAGTCCCAAATTCATCAACTTTAGTTTTTCTGTACAATTTCTTGCCATGTGTGACCCTCTTATTAAGCCTTTTTGGTACCAGTCCTACATCCATTATTACAGCCTTATGGTCACCTATTCCTTCAATTACCTCAGTTTTATCAACAATTTCCCATGGTTTAACCAAGAATACATCTAGTAAGTTATTGAGACGAGTCGGTTCTTGTACTACTTGTGTAAATCCTCCCTCCCAAATTAACTTATTTGCCAGTTTCTGTTCATGGGCTTCACTTGTAGCTCCATTCCATTCAACCTCAGGCAAGTTTAGATCTCCCCAATTATTACCACATCATTATTATTGTTTTTATGAGTATAATCTATTATTTTCTCAAATATTTCCATGTCTCTTTCCTCTCTTCCAGGCCTGTATTCCCACCTCCTTCATATTATCACAAATTAATTTTATCCCTAATATTTCAACCCTTTCATTGGTAAACCATTCATGTGAACAATATGTTTCCTTCACCAGAATAAACACCCCCCCTCCCTTTTTATCTCCTCGGTCTCTACGATAGACTGTGTACCCTTCTGGAAATACTTCTCTATTACCCACCCCTTCTCTCAACCACGATGCCACTCCTATCACCACATCAGTCTCATAAGATTCCATCAATGTACTGAATTTTAATTGTTTATTTACTACACTCTGACAGTTTACAAAGAGCAATCTCAGACCCCCTTCCTCCCTAAAAATTGACTGTTGCAATTGGGTAACTTGAAATTCCTTAATTTCCTAAGTTTCATTTTCTAGTTGGCTGAGCCAGCTTGAAGTACAGCTGGCTCTTTCTACTAGTTTTCCTGGTGAGTATTATAACTCAAGGGAGTTGCCTTTTTTACAGTACATATCTTATGATTAACAAAATCTAGAAGAATATTTGCTATCTTTCGTTTACCTGATTTGTTTAGATGAAGGCCATGCTTTGTGTAACAGTGTCTCTCGAAACTGCTGCTATCAATTACCTGTGTATTACGAAAATGTTTACAAATTTTAACCATATCTGTATTAACTTTGTCCACTTCAATGTTCACACACGAGTCTCTAATCAAATCATGCCTGTGGGGCACGTTCACTACAAAGATGTTAGTGTGAGTCAGCTTACCTAGTATACATTTAAGTTCAGAAATAACATTCTTAGCGTCGTTGTGAGCTACGTCGTTCGTCCCGCCGATGATCACTACTGCATCACGACTTCCGAGATTTCTTGCCGCCTGCTCCGTGTTTTCCAATACCTTCTTCATTGGGGCCCCAGGATAGATGACTGCCGATGCTGCAATATCTTCATTGACCATTTTCTCCGCAATTCCCCTCGCCTGGCTATCACCAAATATAAGAATGTTCGACACTTTCGCCGGTGCACTGTGTGGGATTTTAGGCCTAACTTTGCCGCTTCTCGTAACGGATTATGCGCTATACGTTTGACTGCTTCCTATACGGATACCTTGCGTATCGCTTACTTCCCTCAGGGCTGAAAATCTATTTTTGGTGTCAATTACAAAGTTGTCCTTATTAAACTGTACACTTTTCCTCTTAGAATCTGCAGCAACTTGACACCACGCGCTAGAATTCTCGGAGCCACCTGTGTTCTGAGTGTTTACTGGTACCGGTACTTTCGATTCCAGTAAACGTACCTTTTCCTTTAAATTCTCTTTCTCCGCTTTTAATGCTTCTAAATCCTGTTGCAATAAAGAGAGAATTACAAGTACATTATCATTACTTCCATCCTCCAAGTAATGAGACGCCAGCGATTCGTTGACCGTTGTAGGCCTAGGTTTGCTACCGCTATTCAAATTGCTCTCGCCACAGCTAACACAAGTCCAAGTATCTTCATTTTTAGCAAAACCAGCACTATATATACACTCAAAATGGTACCAAATTAAACACTTTTCACACTGGATACCATTCTTCACTCGCTTCTTGTTTACAGCACATTTATTCCCGATTATTTCGCAAGAGAACCGGGAGCTATCTTCACTTACATACTTCGCTGACGCCATCTTGTGATTTCCTTTGGTATTTTAATGCCTCGTGAATCCGTAGGTTGCTAATTAACAGATCATACGGCAGTTAATGTAAGTTTGCACCGTAGACTAAATATCTCCTGAATAGTCATCACGACAATGAGTTGTCCCAGCTGCTTGTACTAAAATGATTTTAATAATAATAATAATAATAATAATAATCGATACATCACCAGTGACGCATTATGTTCATGGTACACTATGCGTTCTAGTAGGGGATGAAGCCGGTTTGTTTCAGACATCTTTGACTTTGATAAGAAAATATCACAGTTGTGTGTGACGTCAGTGTTATAATACCTCACACAGTTCCTACGATAAACGCGTAAAGGTGTCGGTTTTATGAATCGGTTGGCATGAGAATTTAAATGGGCTTAACTTACTGATATGATCAACAAATTAATCTCATCGACACGACCATGAAATGGACAGCTTGCATTACTGATATGGCACAGCACCATCAAGCCTAGTTAGAAAACGACGGGAAACCACCTGGCACATCAAGTCTTTGGTATGCCCCATCATTCGCTCCCAAGGCTTTCTGTTGCAGCGATTCGATCCGATGCCCCTTCAACTGCCATAGAAATGAAGAGGCATCAAAGTGACAGAGAGTTTAATGTTGTCAAGTTTGTAGTCTTTGATATGCCCCTTCATTCGCTCCCAAGGCTTTCTGTTGCAGCGATCCGATCCGATGCCCCTTCAACTGCCATAGAAATGAAGAGACATCAAAGCGACAGAGAGTTTAATGTTATCAAGTTTGTCGCATTTATGTATTTTCAAGTATAAACCAGTATGACAGATTCCACACTATAATTGAAGGCATGTAAGGTAGCCAGAAAAGCAGTTTCGACCAGTCTAAAACCTTATGGTAATATCCTCTAGATACCAGTCTTCCGCAATATTCAGTACACCAATTATGTATTTCAACGGCTTTCATTTAAAACCGCCAACGGCCGTAGCCGTATTGAGATCTACGAAGTTAAGCAACATTGGGCGTGGTCAAGATTTGGATGGGTTGCCACGGCTGTTGGTGGGGATAAGGGAATGGAGGAGCGGAAAGGAACTGACACCCTACCGTACGTAAACTCCGGCTCAGGCACACCTCTGCGGAGGTTCGGACCTGCCTTACGGCAGAATACACACTTACGCTACTTTTCAAAACTCCTACGCAGTGGTCACGCCTCCCAGCCACATATTTATATGTAGTACATCGGAATTATTTTCGTTGTGTTCATTTTCTTATGCTAATGAGCAATGGAGAGGAAATTTAAGTACACTATACTCTAAGAGTGTGTGAATTCGCTAAATTCGTACAATATGGTATGGTAAGGTCCATTTTCCTTTACACATTAGCATAGGAAAATGAATACATCGAAATTATTCTAATGGACTGTATGTAAATATGTGACAGGGAGGCGTCTCAAGGAATATAATGGGTAGGGAGAGCATTGGGACATACGAGTTAAACATATGTTATGTTAAACATATTTCAAAATAGTTACGTGGGAAAAGCATTCGTAAATCCGTGAGCGGTTTGGCCAGCTTATTCCTCATCGCCTCCCCCCCCCCCTTCCCGATAAATACTCATTTGCTTGACACTACATGCTATTTCTGTGAATGAAGTACAGTTGTTACCTGATACAGTGTCAGAAATTCTCTTGGGAAAGCTTTACATACTTAAGTAGAAATTAATTTAAGATCTCAAACTCTCCAGTACATTCTCCTTTGTCAGTTGTAACACGTAAATAGTACGTAATATCTTACTGAAATTGCTACAAAATATTAATTATTTAGAGCATCCCGTGTTAGATTTTTGGCCTAGTCACAAGCCTGAGTGAACGCTGTTCCACGCCAATACACCAAGGAAAATTTCACTCTGAAAGAATCAAACATGACCACTCTATGTGTAAGCGTAAGCTGATACGCTCCCCTAGATTACAGCCACGATCGAACGTGCAAATACACTTCTTGTAGTGCGAGCAAACGGCCACATCATCGCTCAGACTACGTATGTAAATACATTTTCCAATATTTATAAGTCACCTATTTCTTGTACACTAAATCATTAGATTAACAAACTCTTACACAAAGTCAATCCTAAACGGCAGTTCCTTGACCTGTTTACATAGAAATCGTTTCTAGATGGTGATATCAGCAAACGCCGTGCGTTTTTCTTACGATATCGTGTTCCTTACGTACAAAATGCTCACAATTACGTAAGCTGAACTCATAATAATCTGCACTATCAGATACTATTTACAAATTACGTGCAGCACAATGCAATCATAACTCACAATAGTCTCTCAATAGCACCCATACAACACAGAACGTTAGGCTGCTAGTGCCGATATTACAAATTTCAATAGAAGTGGCCAGCAAATGAATCAAATGCAAGACAGAAAAATTGTAGAATAATGGAGTGGCCTTCAACTAGTCGAGTATTTAGCCAGGCCCTGCGAGAAAGGAGTGTTAGGACCAATGGTTTGTAAAATGTTCTCTTAACTTCTTTCATTCTATCCGAAAAGTTAGACATTGGTCAAGCAGTGATCTGAATGGTATTGTAATCACGTGCAATCAATAACGGGGATGAGCTTATATATCGAAAATTGAAATATAGCCTATGCTGGAATATATTATCAGTGTTTTATTATTGTTTGTTTTTCTGTTTTAGGGGTAGGTGAAGAAACCCTTAACGCTCTGTACGTACGAACCGTCTCTGTCAGCTTCTCGTCACGGAGTTATTGGACCCATACTATTCGATTATTTTCTATCTCTTAGCATAAAATCATTTTGGAATACTGAACAGGATAGCTCAGTGCATTTAAACATTAGCCACGGATGCCACTATACATGAAACTTCGAGACAAAAAACTCCGAATTACACTGTCAGACATCCTTGAAATTGCTCTTCGTGGTTTAGATGACCAAAGGTGGCCAGACAACAGCAGCCTCGCCCAAGTAAGTGGAAGTAATGCCAGACTTAGCTCCGGGCTTTGCGTTGCCTTCCACGTTTCTATCTGTTTCTACCCGTTTAAGGGAGGAGGTTAAATAATGCAGACTCCCCCGTTACTAAATCGGACGTGTGTAAAACCTTAAATAATTGTGTATTTGTTCAAAATAATATATATGTAATGTCCTATGATAGAGACGTGACAAAATGTCTGAAGAATATTCGATTTTGTCAAAGTGTAATAATAATAATAATAATAATAATAATAATAATAATAATAATAATACCGGGCGAGTTGGCCGTGCGCGTAGAGGCGCGCGGTTGTGAGCTTGCATCCGGGAGATAGTAGGTTCGAATCCCACTATCGGCAGCCCTGAAAATGGTTTTCCGTGGTTTCCCATTTTCACACCAGGCAAATGCTGGGGCTGTACCTTAATTAAGGCCACGGCCGCTTCCTTCCAACTCCTAGGCCTTTCCTATCCCATCGTCGCCATAAGACCTATCTGTGTCGGTGCGACGTAAAGCCCCTAGCAAAAATAATAATAATAATAATAATAATAATAATAATAATAATAATAATAATAATAATAATAATAATAATAATGGCTTCTCGTCCCACTAACTACTTTTACGGTTTTCGGAGACGCCGAAGTGCCGGAATTTAGTCCGCACAAGTCCTTTTACGTGCCAGTAAATCTACCGACATGAGGCTGGCGTATTTGAGCATCTTCAAATACCACCGGACTGAGCCAGGATCGAGCCTGCCAAGTAGGGGTCAGAAGGCCTGCACCTCAAACGCCTGAGCCACTCAGCCCGGCAGTATAACGATAAAGTACGGATACATTTTCTTGTCACTTTCCTCACACGTAGAGGAACATTTTTTTTATATGGACATGGATTCGGAAACACTTGATTTCCGTGTTAGAACTTATTTTCTACACCTCTACATAGTACATTTATCATGGGAAATAAATAGGAACATAACGTATCAGTATATTACGTTAACTCTAAGATGAGCTCCATTAGAAATACCCTTTCTCTGTCTTAAGTTCTTCCTGTATGTTTCTCACGATTAATATACTCTTCAGAGTTACATAATATGAGTTCTAACATGGAAATGAATCCCTTCTGGACCCATGTCCAAAATTATAACACATTTTCTTCTACGTGTAAGAAATGTGGTTGCACTTTTGCACCCTGTGTAGACGTCTGGTGTCATGGCCAAGTCAGAGAGTCAGTATCATGGCGTCATAGTCAGTGTAACGCCGTTGGTAATGAAATTAAGCACTCAGTAACGTTTACTCTTTGCCTGCTGCCATTTCTTGATGGATACAGTACTTTTGTATCCATCTCTTGGCACAGGCCGTAGTAAAGTGTAGCTTCCACCGAGGTACCAGTCTCATCCATGGCTGTGACAATATGGAAGCTGCTGGGGTATGGGTGGTGCTGAGTAATGACATTCAGAGCACGACAAGTGCATATGAGTGTTATGCAAGGTGTTGCTCATAGGGTCAGTCATGCTGCAATAGCACTTTCTGACCCAGTGAGGAAAGCAATGGCAAACTACCTCACTCCTCGTCTTGCCTAGTACGCCTCATTTTGGTGCTGCCATTGATTTTTGCGGTTTCCTTATAACCGCATAACCTTTGGTGGTGCTATTTGAGGATCCAACCAGCCTCTGGGCTGATGACCTAACAGACAGACCGTTTACTTTAGAAGAAGCGGGAGTGATGGCAAGTCTTTGGTTATGTTTGATAATAACAATAATAATAATTCAGCTTGACGGGTAATCAAAACTTCTGTTGTATAGGCAAGGTAAATAAAACTGATGTGGTAAGTTAAGTCTATCCCTCTTTTTTTATTTAGAAGTTAGCAGTCCAATCTGAAACAGTTTTCAACATTCCGGACATGTGGGTATGTTGTCAAACATATGTGCAGGTAATTTACTCGGAGCGTACCATTTTCCACTAGCAACCATTCTGTGTGGATCCAGATAGTACTTGTTTGACTGTACTAGCACTACTTAAAATCCTATTAACGTCAAGTAAACAAGTGGAGATCTAGTAATTATTTCTTTCTCCGTTTCTTAATCCATTTACTCTCCAGGGTTAGCTTTCCTTCGGATTCAGCGAAGGATCCCACTTCTACCGCCTCAAGGGCAGTGTCCTGGAGCATGAGACTTTGGGTCGGGGGTATCCAACTGGGATGAAGGACCAGTACCTCACCCAGGCTGATTCACCTGCTATGCTGAACAGGGGCATTTGTGGTGCAGATGGGAAGATTGGAAGGATTAGGCAGGAAGAGAGAAGGAAGCGGCCGTGTCCTTAAATTAGGTACCATCCCGGCATGTGCTTGGAGGAGAAGTGGGAAACCTCGGACAATCACTTCGAGGATGGCTGAGGTGGGAATCGAATCCCCTTTACTCCGTTGACCTCCTGAGGATAAATGGTCCCCGTTCCATTCTTCGTACTACATTTCAAATTTCGTTCCAGAGCCGGTAATCGAACCCAGGCCTCCCGGGGGTGCATGTAATCACACTGAACACTATACCACAGAGGCGGACGGAGATAAAATGATATGGCCCAAAACATTTAATTTATTCTCCTATAAATTAGCCTGTCCCTTTCTAAACTGCAAACCTTAATTAAAGCCTCGATCATGTGAAGATGTGAAGACACTCCGCTAAGCATGAATGGGACATGGTTCGGACTGGAAAAGTCAACGTCGTGACGATGATTTCGATACAGTCCCGTTTATACACTCATGTTCATAAAAACTAGCACACCTTGAAAGGCTAGAGATAGGAAGTCTATATTCACAGGGCATGTGCATTAGTATGTTTTCAAGAAATGTTTACCATTTGAACCAGGTCGGCCCTCAGATTTAAGGTCCACATCGATACCTCGTCGCACAACTATCGACTGCTAATATGTGTCTGTCGCTCTCGATGTCGCTATACCCGAAGATAATGGATCAGCGTGACTTAAGCAGACGTGCAGGATGCCTCGCAGACGTATGCGAGAACCGTACCGCCAAATGAGTGAGTTTGAAAGAGGGCGCATTATTATCATGAGATGACGTGATGCATCCATCCCGGAAATTGCTGCTCGTATGGGACGAAGTGTCGTAACGGGTGTGTATAGAATGGTTCACAGAAGGCCGTAAAACACGACTAAATGGGTCTGGTCACACCATCCTGAATACCTGCCCGCCACCGATAAGATCGACATCTCATCCGAATGGCGTTGCAGGACAGAACTGCGTCCTCCTCGGCTCTGGCGCAACAGTGGAACAGTGTAACATATCGTACACTATCAGGAGTGATCGTCCGTCGCCGTTTATTACGGTCTTGGTTACCGGCGCAGCGTCCACTTCTCCGCCTAGCATTGACTAATGCGCATAAACATGCTAGACTGCAATGGTGTATGGAACGACGTCACTGGGGGCAGGAATGGCCGCAGGTAGTGTTTTCGGACGAATCCAGATTCTGTTTGTTTGAAAATGCTGGCCGCATTTTGGTTCGCCATAGACAGGGGGAGAGGCATCACATTGAATGCATTCGCACAAGTCATACAGCGCAACTCAAGGCCTTCTGGTGTGGGGTGTTATAGGATACAACCACAAATCGCAGTTGGTACGTGTCTGGACTCTGACCAGTTTGACCTAGGTGAATGAAATCCTGCGACTCGTAGCCATACCCTTTCTGCACGACACCCCCAGACGCCATTTATTTCAGCAGCACAGTAAGTGACCACATATTGCTGCACGAACACATACCTTCTTGTTGTCACAGGATGTCAGACTGTTGGCCTGGCCCGCCTGATCACCGGACTTGTCGTGAATTGAAAATGTGTGTATATAGTGGAACGACGGGTGCAGTGCTATGACCCATTGCCAACCACCAATCATGAACTGTGGATCCAGGTGAATGCAGCATGGATATCTATACCACAGGACGCCATTTGCGCCTTATACGAGTCAATGCCATCACGTATGGAACAAGTTATCAATACCCATGGAGGACCCAGTGCCTACTAAGCAACACGGCACATGCTAAACCTATGTGACTGAAATGCTAATCGTTACTGCGGAACATACAAATGAACATCTCCTGTGAATATGGGCTTCCTATCTCTAGTCTTTCAAGGTGTTCTGTTTTTGTGAACATGATTGTAGTAAGAGAGATTGATGAATCATCTTCAGAGATGTCTTATAGTGATTTTCACTCCCATCACTCCCAAAATCAGTCCCATAGCTACTAGACATCTGTGGCCAAATCGTTCAGTGAACCTGCCGAAACCACAGATGCCCAGCTAGATGGAATTTATAAACAGAACTGAACAAGGTCAGCAAAACTAGTTATTTAGCTAATCACTTGTCATCATTGACAGAATTAATTTCTTCTCATAGAAATTAGCCCTTAAGTTCGCCTCATGAATATCGTCTGAGTCCCTAATCTAGATTTAAAAGCCTTAGACCTGCGAGACGTTGAACCTATATCCTCCGAGTATGAGATAGAATCTCTGTTCCTACAGCACGCAACCTCGCTAACTGAATGTTTTATCACAAATTACAGCAATTTGACTGTTGGTAGATGTTTGTGGAAAATCATTTGTAATACATGCTGCAGAAGCAGTGACAAAGGGATGAGCAGAGCTGGTTTATGTAGCACAGCTGGTAAAGCAATACAGAACACCTGTGTCAAGTCTCACTGTTACAAGCTGACCTCTGGGATAAATCCTTACAGTAGTATGTTCGCTTAGAAATGTGTAGGAGACTAAGCTACGTTACTTGGAGCTCTAATAATTCAGAGGAAGGTACTTACGAGTAAAAGCCGTATAAATTTACAGCTCTTGTAAACGGGAAAAAGAAAATGGAGGAACGAAGTGGATAAGTTTTCCTGAAAAGTAACCTCCGCTTACTTCCTTATCAATAATTACGTTGACATAACATTATACAAGGGCTGTTTCTTTACTAGTGACAACATTGAAGCATTGTTTCACCTTACGATGGTATCGAACCTGCCTTACAGTACATAGACTTGTCCAGCATACACTATACTGCGAAGAATCAATCAATCAATCAATCAATCAATCAATCAATCAATCAATCAATCAATCAATCAATCAATCAATCAATCAATCAATCAATCAATCAATCAATCAATCAATCAATCAATCAATCAATCAATCAATCAATCAATCAATCAATCAATCAATCAATCAAATTAATTTATGGCTGTCACCCAGGTGGCAGAATCCCTATCAATTGTTTGCCTAGCTTTCTCTTAAATACTTTCAAAGAACTCGGAAATGTATGGAACATTTCCCTTCATAATCGATTCCTGTCCCTTACTCCTCGCCCTATAAATTAACATTTTCCCCGAACTTTCCTTCTGAATTCCAACTTTATCTTCATATCAAGACCTTTTCTACTTGTAAATGCTCCGCTCAAGTTTATTGTTTTATTTATGTCATTCCACGTTAATTCTCCACGGACAGCTCGAAACCTACCACATAGTCCAGCATCTCGTCTCCTTATTCTCAAGTCCTCTCAGCCCAAAGTTTCCAACATATTCGTAACTTTACTCCTTTGTCGTACATCACCCAGAAAATACCGTGCTCCTTTACTTTGAATTTTTTCTTCTCCTACCGAACAGTCCTAGGTAAGGGTCCCACACTGGTACTCTAACTGCGGTCTTACCAGACATTTACACGCCCTCTCGTTTACATCCTCAGTACAACACCTAAATACTCCCATAACCATGTGAAGCGATCTGAAACCTTTTATTAACAACCTTGTTGATATGATTACCCAAATCAGGGTTACTCCATATATTAACACCTTGGTACTCTCAGCGTTCCCCTTTGAGAATTGCGTAGTATGTGAGAGATCGGTCGAACAGTTACTGTTCATGATGTTCTCGAAACAGGAACAGTGCAGATAGATTAAAATTGAATGTGCCCGCTATCGTACGGCAGGACAGATTCATGAAGTGTTTTCATGAAGCGTGCGGGGATTCGGCGTTGTCTTAAGGAATCGTGGTATTGCGGGTCAAAGCATTCAATGACTTCGTTTCTGCGAGGACAGACGGACAGTTAGCGCCCAAGATTTTCACCTCTCATACATTTCGGAGTTAAGTTGCTGTGATTTTGATTTGATACCGAAGATAAGGCAATCACTTCCAGGCATCCGCTTCCGAATTTTTCCCGAAATTCTGCAGGCGACAGACAATGTCATTCGCAGCACCCACATAACAGGTCCTAATACAGGGTTACCACGGCTTACATATCGCTGGCAACGGGGTTCTACACAATTATGAAGACTACATAGACTGTAGATTTTTTTTTTTTTTTTTTACAATTTTCTTAATTCTCACCGACATAGATAGGTCTTATGACGATCGAATAGGAAAGGGCTAGGAGTGGGAAGGAAGCAACCGTGGACTTAATTTAGGTACAGCCCAAGCAATGGCCTGGTGTCCAAATGGGAAACTACGGAAACCATATTCAGAACTGCCGACAGAGTGGCTCGAACCAACTACCTTCTGAATGCAAGCTGATAGCTACGTGACTCAAACCGCACAGCCACTTGCTCGGTTGTAGACATTCCAGAGAAATATAACTATAATATTGGTTGTAATCAATAGTTGCGACGAATAAAGGAACAGGCCTTGTACATAACTATTATGTGTCATCAACAATGATTTTCATCCAATAACTTTCAGTCGGCCAACAAGTGACAAATTTTATATTTAAACTTTCTGAACTGCCATGGTTAACATTTAGGAATTTGAGCTTAAAGGTATCAAGGGGTAGTTGAATGAGGAATTTGGGAAAGGTATCACAATCCAAGGAGAGGAAATCATCTGTCTGTTGGGTCGTCAGCCCAGAGGCTGGTTGGATCCTCAAATAGCACCACCAAAGGTTATGCGGTTATAAGAAAACCCCAAAAACCAATGGCAGCACCAAAATGAGGCGTACTAGGCAAGATGAGGAGTGAGGTAGTTTGCCATTGCTTTCCTCACTGCGTCAGTACTATTGCAGCACTGCTGACCCTATGAGCAGCACCTTTCATAACACTCAAATGCACTAGTCGTGCTCTGAATGTCATTACTCAGCACCACCCATACCCCAGCAATTTCCATATTGTCACAGCCATGGATGAGACTGGGACTTCGGTGGAAGCTACACTTTACTCTGGCCTGTACCAAGAGATGGATCCATCAAGAAATGACAGACTCAATTTCATTTATTTATTTATTTATTTATTTATTTATTTATTTATTTATTTATTTATTTATTTATTTATTTATTTATTTGCTACCTGTTTAACGTCGCACTAACACATCGAAGGTTTTCGACGACGGAAGGATAGGAGATACAATTGGGAAGTTAACGGCCGTGGCCTTAAGATAAAACTTCGGCATTTACCTGGTATGAAAATGGGAAAAGAACGGAAACCTTTTTCAGGGCTACCGCCGTCGTTATTCGAACCCATATCTCCTGAATGTAAAGCTCACAGCTGCTCGACGCTCACAAGACTATTAGAGTAGAAAATGAAGTCTTAAAGGAAATTGATAAATAATTTTACTTTGTAGTGGAATAATTATCGATGGCAGAAGTACGGACATAAAATAGAGACTAGCAAAAGCAAGGAAGGCCTTTCATACGAAAATAAATTTTCTCACTTCCAGCTACTTCTTTCTTCTTCTTCTTCTTCCACCGTTTTCCCCACATCTGTGGGATGGCGGGTCGAACTGTGTAGCACATGTGGATTTGGCTCTGTTTTACGGTCGGATGCCCTTCCTGAAGCCAACCGTCTATGGAGGGATGTAATTACTCTTTCGTGTATCTGTGGTGGTTGGTAGTGTAGTGTGTTGTCTGAATATGAAGAGAAAAATGTTAGTACAAACACAAACACCCAGTCCCCGTACCAGAATAATTAATCAGATGCGATTAAAATCTACGACCCGGCCGGGAATCGAACCCGGCACACTCCGAACCAACGACCTCAACGCTGATCATTCAGCCAATGAAATTTGCTCACTTCGAACATTGTATAGGAATTAGAAAGAAGTTTTTGGAGACTTTCGTCTGGGGCGTTGCATTATATCGAAGTGAAACATGGACGATAACTATCTCAGAAAGAAAGACAATTGAATGTTTTGAATTGTGATATTGCAGAAGAATGCTGAAAGTGAGATGGGTAGATATACTAACGAATGAAAAATACGGAATTGGTGAAAGCAGAACGACTATGCAATTTGACTAGGAGAAAGAATAGAAAGGTAGGGCACATCTTAAGACACCTAGGACTTGTTCAGTTGGTGTTTGACGGAAGTGAATGTGGTAGAAACAGCACGGGTAGGGCCAGGTATGGAATGACAAACATATTAAAGTAGATGTAGAATGTAGTAGTTACATAGAAATGAAGAGGTAAGAACAGGATAGGAGGCATGCAGGGCTGCAATCAAACCAGACTATGACCGAAACAGTAACAAAGGCTGCAGCTGGTAGTGCCGATTTGTCGTCGTTTGCATTGGTGTCCAGAACTTGTTCAAGCCAAGGAATGAAATACTTAAAACGTATCCGTTATGGAGTGTTGCTTGCAGCGTTTGCCTTTCTGAGTGTTTTTAGACAAAAAATTTGCAACTGACATTATCTAAACTGTCTGTAATTCCAGGATATTGTCTTATTCCTTACAGTCTAGTATTTATATCAAATAGCATCATTTTACAGCTAATTTATTCCGGCTGTGTGGGTTACTATTTCATCTATCAAGGTTCCCAAACGGGGATCAGTTGTAGTTACCTAGCTAGTTGCTTTACGTCGCACCGACAGAGATAGGTTTTTTGGCGACGATTGGATAGGAAAGGGGCAGGAGTGGGAAGGAAGCGACCGTGGCTTTAATTAAGGTACATCCCCAACATTTGACTGGTGTGAAAATGGAAAACTACGGAAAGCCATCTTCACTGCTGCCAACAGTGGTGTTCGAACCCACTATCTCCCGGAGGCAAGCTCACAGCTGCGCGCCCCTAATCATACGGCCAACTCGCCCGGTGTTTTAGTTGCCAACCGTATTCAAATGTATTTCATGCTATTCTTGTCTGCTCCAGAGGAGTTCTTTAACTGTCACTAAATCTACCAACATGATTTTGGCGTATTTGAGCACTTTTCTAAAATCACCAGTGCTTCCACCGTCTGAGCAACGGACAATACAACGTGAATGGTGAACTATAATTAAGACTTATCCTGTAATCTCGTAGAAATTATGCTCCTTTTGCGGTTCTGTGTAGACGTACCCTGGCTTGCGTGCTAATGCTTGAAGCCCTGGAGATAAAATTGACATTCATTGGCATGTAAAAGTGAATTCTCGGATAATTTTCATATTAAATATTTTTCTGTAAGATGTTGGTATTGAACCCTTTAGGTCCATATTGAGGGATACCTACCTTCCTTACCTATCAGCAAAGTTCATGAGATCTGTCTCTTGGGTCGTATCGGGTTCTTCGTCACTTGCTGAGGTAAAGGTAGGGTTCAGTAATTCTAATCTATCTACTGGAATGAAAGGTCTGTTTAAAAGATTCCTATTTATTCAGGAAATTCTGAAGTAATTTACTATGTCAACGGTGTCATAGTCAATTGTGTCCACTGGACACCACAATCATTTTTACATAAATGTCAGAACACTGGTGTGAGACTTTAACGTAATTGCCTGATGGGCATTCTTACTAGAAACCATTGTCTCAATTATTAATCATTTAAGAAAGGAAAGTCTGGAAATCCTTAAATTCGGCTTCCATGTGAGACCACATGTACCATCATAGTGATTCGTTATGGTCCAGCCCTCGTAACACGAACTCTGGACTCTGAGTATAATTAAGGCCGTCCAATCGGTGTGTGCCACACAGTGGTTCTACGGCATGGACCCTTAATTGAATCAATGTGACCTGCGTCTATGTCATGGACCGACATCTAATCTTCTAAGTTACTTTAAAGTCATTGTGGATGATGACCGCAAGGAAATGATGCTACGATGGCATATGGCCCTAATCTAAATCACTGAGGTTGATGACCCCCTGACCATCCAAGTTTCTAGGCTGAAGGCTAAACACAATTAAGTTACATCGGTTGATGACCAAAGTTCCACTTTACTATCCCCAGCACATTCACTGCTCAATCAATCAAAGTTCAATAATTACAACAATAGCAATGCTCACAAACTTTGTGGCAGTAAAATCCATTTCCTTCGGATATGTCCCCTTAATCGTTACTTTACATGTTAACATTCCCCAGAAAACAAACTAAAATTTCCAGAACGCATCTCCAAGTTATTCGCTTGATTAAAGTTATTTCAAATGCGGTTTCACTGAATTTAATAATTAAATAAATTTAAATGATTTAACGAAATATTAACGAACAACAAATTTTATCTCCGCGGACTCTGGTTTCTTCACAAATTTCTACGCAGCTGTGATGTGAGTTCAATATTGCGATGTTTATCTGGCTGGAAAAGAATTTTGCATAATTCCTGTCCAGCTATATATATCCTGTCTCGTGATATCATGCTTAAAAATCTAATCTAGTCCTAACCGTTATTAACACTTGGATATCCTAATAATCTACGTACAAACCAAACAACTCGCCATATAATTACGATGTCATATCTCGTCATTACCATTATGAATTTTGCACACCCCTCACAGACAAACCGATCATCACGACCATCGCTCTATATTTTGGACAACCCTGAATTAGGTTACTCTGTTCCTTATACTCAAAGTTCGTGATTTCAAATGTTCATTACGTCCCCAATTACAGTATTTCACAATACTCAGATCATTACCGGCTATGAAATTCAACTAAATCCAGCATTTTAACGTTTCCCCTGGCCGAGAATTACAGTACAATCTCAACTCCACTCCTTTCCCGTTATCATAGCTGAGGCCTCTCATCCCCCCAAGCTCGCTTGGCAGTTACAGGAAACACCTGGTTTATTCACAGTTGACTGACTTCTCAAAATGCTCCCTTTAAACTCTGCCGACATAATTAAACAAATACGATATTCTAACCAACAAAATGCACAGGTTATGCTTCAAGATGCCCACACTAATTATACGCGTCGCCAATTATTACCGCTATGGATTTCTATGAATTTCTTTCCATTCTCAACATTATAAAATATTCCTCGGGCTATCATGTCCCGGCTTCAAATGACAGGACTCTAACTTGATTCGCACATCTCATCTCAACTCATATAAAACATTCCTCGGGCTTCCGTATCCCGGCTTCAATGACAGGTCCAACCTGATTCACAAAACTAACCTCTGTTTCCCAGCTCCACAATTATCATCGACAAAGAACTGGAATAAAATCCTCACTAGAAATCCCGACGTCTAATATCGCACAATGCATTAATCATGAATAACTTCGCATAAAGGCTATCGTATTTAATAACTTGATTTTTACGAAAAATGACTGACACATTCTACTAGATCTTTTATTGTCAGTCAGACACAGTTTAAAATGGGCCTAGAAAAACGTTTCTCTCCGTGACCAAATTCATCACCCTAGGTTCTCACCCGACAGCGCGCTTCCACTCGATTGAAAATGAGTGACCATGGATTATTATTATTAACCTCAAATTGCAGACAGAAGAATTTTACGTCGAATGAACATCTTAATTTGACATCACAAAATATAGGCAGTACACTCACACGGATGACGATCTACATTGGACGTGATATCACTTCGGAACCCTATTCAATAACTTTTTACAACATTATATGGCACTCGCAAGACTTCAAACTTTTATCCAAGTGGAAAATAAAACAAATGACTCTTTTAGTCGTACTCTCACATTTACAAAACTTAGTAGGGGTGACCACTGCGTCGTATATCCCCATTCAAATACACTTTAAGAAATCACGAGACAAGATATAAGAGGTAGTAAGATGGAAAGTCACCTACCTCATGTCGTCACGCCAGTATTCGTCATAGGGCTCAGCTGTGACCCTGGCATTTTATTTAGCCATTTTTACATTCATGGCTTCACAATTTATTATTATTTCTTCAGGTTTCCTGGAATAAAGCATTAAAAAAAAGAAAATACCCTTCACTTGTTTGCTTGAACGCACACGATGGACTATAATTATTTCCGCACACGAATTACTTAATCACATTAGAATTTATTCAGTACTTTGACCGTCCTATCTGGTACAATTATTTCACTCAAGAAAACTATCTCCTCATGGAGTCAAGACTTAGCCGCAATGGCTAAAATCTGCAGTTGAACTCAGTCTACTTTCGTTGGTTTGATTTCGCAGAGCAGCTCAACAATTTTTCGTCCGCTTTGTATCACAAATGCCGGAGAAGGAGGCTTCGTCATGGCGTCCCTTCATATTTATAGCAGTTACCCCCTCTCTTCGGATCTCTCCCTTTGCCGCCAAGAAAATTTCTATAAATTTCTGACTTACCTAAACTGCAATTTCAAGAGTTTTGAAAGTGACTACATGCTTGCTACATTTCTGGCGGTAGTGTTCACGGACATTTAAATTTTTTACGGGTTCGATTTGTGAGATGATTGACCTCCTTTGATAGGCACTATATTTTTTTGACTTGGCGTGGTCACGCCATGTACACGGGCTTTGAAATAGTTCATAAAAATGACTTGAGATTCTTCCGCCGTCGACACGTGTGGTTGACGTCACGTACCCCAGAGCGTGGGACCGAAGGTAATCACCCCCTCGTCACGTGTCAAATCCATGCTATCAAGAATCCAACTTTTAGTTTAATTGTTACATTATGCATAATGTTCTTAGGGCACAAAGGTCATGGGTTCAGTATATACTTGTTAGTAATGCATATTCTGTGAGTTATAAAACATGAATCTGATTTTCACGCTGCATATGTTTTATTATAATCAATATTTATAGGTTAACATCAAGCGAAGAAAGTTTATACCTTCCTTACGACCATTTTCAGTCTGCATGATATTCATTTTATTATGCGCTCAATGTTTGCGGAATCCTTTCAGTTTATTTCCCCCAGGGTGCACCTGCAGGCTGTACATAGAACACTGAGCTGTGTCCCCCATTGCTTGTTCAGAGAAGGAGTGGAGACACACTCCATGCATGTTTCCAACCAAGCATTCTTCGCTTTACACGTGGCAAGAGAGAAGGGAATAATTTCTTCAAATGTTTCTTCCTATTTTGGGCAATATTATTATCAGTTCTGAAACTACAGTGAATTATTTTAGCATTTCCTCTTTTCTCCTTTACCGCCTCTTGATACCATTTTTCTTCGAGAGGTCAGGACTCCACTTTTAAGAACATAGTTCTTGGACTTCCTTTTTATTTCGTTTTTCTTTAGATAGATAGCCAACGGCCGTAGCCGTGTTGAAACATCGGATCCCGTGAGATCTCCGAAGTTAAGCAGCATTGGGCGTGGTCAGGAGTTGGATGGGTTGCCACGCGCTGTTGGTGGGGGGGGGCTAAGGAAATGGAGGAGCGGAAAGGAACTGGCCACCCTACCGCACGTAAACTCCGGCTCAGGAACACCTCTGCGGAGGTTCGGAACTGCCTTGGGGCAGAATAACCTTACCTGCTACCTCTTCAGATAGATAGATAAATAGATAGATAGATAGATAGATAGATAGATAGATAGATCGAAGAATTATAAGTACCCTCGGCGTTCTAAGTACATTCTTCTTCTTCCTCCAGGGCTTTTCCCAATCACCTGATGTTGGCACTTTCAACTAATTTAGCCTATTTTTACGGCCGGATGCCTTTCCTGACACCAACGCTTAAGTTGAGAGATGAATTCACTATTGCGTGTTTCTGTGTCGTTTCGTCATGTGATGTGTTTTATGTATTTGAGGATGTTTATTAAGACGAACACAAACATCCAGTCGCGCGATGTTGAGGAATTATCCAGACACGATTAAAATCCCAGGCCCAGCCGAGAATCGAATCCGGGCCCTCTGAAACAAATGTCAGTACGGCGGCTATTCAGTCAGGCGGCCACACTTATGTTATTTGCACTAATGTGCCGTAAATGAAAAAAAAAGTTAAATCAAGACACAATAAGTGGGCACACATACTCAGAAATTTAGGATTTAAGAACAGAGTACGAAAGCAAAAATAATAGTAAGTGGACAATCTGAAGGGGATCTTCAGTAAACGATAAAATAAATAAATAAATAAATAAATAAATAAATAAATAAATAAATAAATAAATAAATAAATAAATAAATAAATAAATAAATAAATAATAATCGTATGGCATCAGCTACAGTGTGCAGACATTTCAATTTGACGCCATATGGCTGCCTGCTCGTCAATTTCGACGTACAGTTTGACTCTAGGCCTATTAGATGGTAGACCGAGTAAATAAAAACTCTTTTGGGCGTCTAAGGCTGAGATTTAATTAATTATGTCGGGTAAAAACCAAATGTGTCACCAGAGATCATTTAATTGCCGACATCGTACGATGTGGAGTGTCGAATGGACTTTCTTTCCGCCCTTCAAAAATCCGACTACCTCTGTCGGGCTTGAACCCGCTATCTTGGGATCCGGAGTCCGACACTCTAAAACTGATCCACAGAGGCAGCTTTTAGTAAACGATGATCTTCAAATTTAAAACAGAGGAAGGAATAAAATAGGCCAAATAATAGGTCTATGAAGAATATGGTATGAATTATCTACAAATCGCAACACAGATTAGCACAATCTGACGACTAAGAAAAGAACACTTTGAATATGTATATAAACCCACTCTTCAGAATTCTGAATGAGGATCCTTCGGGGTGTCACGAACTAATTACAATTCTAACACGATTTAAAATCTTTAAAATTCTATGTCAATTACTGAAATAGTGAATATCTAATTTCTCGCTCTTGGGGAAAGTGATTCTATACTGAAAGACTTAGCAAAACAGCAACATAATTCTTGACGTAGAACGTAGGATTATTTAAGAAAGGGATCCACTAAAGTAAATAATTTAAAATTTAAATTTGTCGTATCGTGGGTGTCGAACCTTCGTCAAGGGTCCTATCGATACCCCACCATATTGCTTTTCGATGTTTAATTGTATCAAGCTATATTTTTCACTTCGAAATACGTGATCGAATTAGTTTTCCTTCATGCGATTCGTGAGGGTAAAATAATCTCCTAATTTTCCATATAACGGAGAAACTCCTTGTTGGTGACATGCTCTACCCAAAGGATCATAACGCCGTTGCGCTTCGAAATACCGTCGTGTGTCACTGTTGAGGGGATAAATGCTGACCCGCAGCACATGTATCACTTAGAACAAAAATTCGTTGATATAGTTCATGCTCCCGGTCAGAGTTCTGGGCTGAAATACACTGACTGACAGAGCAAATGCAACACCAAGAAGGAGTGGTCAGAACTTTATGCCAATTGCAGGGTAGACTGACGTCACTGAGGTATGCTCATGATGTGAAATGCGCCGCTGTGCTGCGCACGTAGCGAACGATAAATGGGACACGGCGTAGGCGAATGGCCCACTTCGTACCGTGATTTCTCAGCCGACAGTCATTGTAGAACGTGTTGTCGTGTGCCACAGGACACGTGTATAGCTAAGAATGCCAGGCCGCCGTCAACGGAGGCATTTCCAGCAGACAGACGACTTTACGAGGGGTATGGTGATCGGGCTGAGAAGGGCAGGTTGGTCGCTTCGTCAAATCGCAGCCGATACCCATAGGGATGTGTCCACGGTGCAGCGCCTGTGGCGAAGATGGTTGGCGCAGGGACATGTGGCACGTGCGAGGGGTCCAGGCGCAGCCCGAGTGACGTCAGCACGCGAGGATCAGCGCATCCGCCGCCAAGCGGTGGCAGCCCCGCACGTCACTTAAACCGCCATTCTTCAGCATGTGCAAGACACCCTGGCTGTTCCAATATCGACCAGGACAATTTCCCGTCGATTGGTTGAAGGAGGCCTGCACTCCCGGCGTCCGCTCAGAAGACTACCATTGACTCCACAGCATAGACGTGCACGCCTGGCCTGGTGCCGGGCTAGAGCGACTTGGATGAGGGAATGGCGGAACGTCGTGTTCTCCGATGAGTCACGCTTCTGTTCTGTCAGTGATAGTCACCGCAGACGACTGTGGCGTCGGCGTGGAGAAAGGTCAAATCCGGCAGTAACTGTGGAGCGCCCTACCGCTAGACAACGCGGCATCATGGTTTGGGGCGCTATTGCGTATGATTCCACGTCACCTCTAGTGCGTATTCAAGGCACGTTAAATGCCCACCGCTACGTGCAGCATGTGCTGCGGCCGGTGGCACTCCCGTACCTTCAGGGGCTGCCCAATGCTCTGTTTCAGCAGGATAATGCCCGCCCACACACTGCTCGCATCTCCCAACAGGCTCTACGAGGTGTACAGATGCTTCCGTGGCCAGCGTACTCTCCGGATCTCTCACCAATCGAACACGTGTGGGATCTCATTGGACGCCGTTTGCAAACTCTGCCCCAGCCTCGTACGGACGACCAACTGTGGCAAATGGTTGACAGAGAATGGAGAACCATCCCTCAGGACACCATCCGCACTCTTATTGACTCTGTACCTCGACGTGTTTCTGCGTGCATCGCCGCTGGCGGTGGTCCTACATCCTACTGAGTCGATGCCGTGCGCATTGTGTAACCTGCATATCGGTTTGAAATAAACATCAATTATTCGTCCGTGCCGTCTGTTTTTTCCCCAACTTTCATCCCTTTTGAACCACTCCTTCTTGGTGTTGCATTTGCTCTGTCAGTCAGTGTAGTATCACATAGAAGTTTATCTAGGCGCAACGGCAATAAGCATTCTGCGGTACCTTCACGTTTCGAAAGCCTTCAGTCAGTTTATTGGTGAAACCTTTAGTGCATAACCTTCGATAGCAGCATCGGTAAAACAATATTTCACAAGAAGCCAGCGAGTTTCTAATCGGAATTTATGGTAAAACAGAAGAAGTTTAATTTCAGAATATGAAATATGAATCTCAGAATAAAACCACGGACAGATGATTGTGGAAGGATTCATTGATATTCCTAAGCTTATATGGTGCACTACATACAATGATAGACAATTTGAAACACAATTAAATGTTCAAGGATCTTGTCGCGTGTACATACAGTATGAAAATATATTAACAAACTAACTACGTGTTCACTCAACAAATTTGCAATGGGACAAATATACGAAAGTCTAGCCAGACAAGATACGAAATAGTAAAAGGGTATTGATGTCACCCGCTACTGGGCACAGAATATTATAGGATCACGGCTACCTGGCGATCAGACTTCTTTCATTGCTTTAATTCCCTTGTGTCACAGTGTCATGAATTTATAATGTTTGGTTTAGAGTAGTTTGAATACTGTATTTTATTAGTATTTTACTGTACTGTTTCTTAATTTATGTACTTTATTTCTTACCGTTCATGTGTTGTTGTTTGAGTCATCAGTCCATAGACTGGTTTGATGCCACCCTATCCTGTGCTAACCTTTTCATTTCTACGTAACTATTGCAGTATTGCTTGAAATCTCAACGAATTTTCGTGCTGCGGGTCAGTATTTCTCCCCTCAATAATGACACACAACCCAAATGTTTCTCCTTAGTTTGGATTTTTTCTAACATGTATCCCAGCCGCACAGTACTATGGGTTATTTCTTGTGTCATTGAACTTTTACATGCCTTATGTTTTAACCCGGAAATCGACTCTTGATATATAGTGATATTTTCTAAATTATTTCGTGGTCGTGTCATGTTCTACTTTCTGCTGTTCAGTAGTATGGAATTAGGCCACGTGTAATTGGGCATATCAGTCCCGGTAGGTATTACTACGATTTCTGCAAGAGTCTTCTAAGCATCTCCTTGGGTTAATAACTACTTAAAATGTGACTATCCTTTGCTTGATTGAGCATTTTATATTTCCAATGTCGATTTTGTGTTGCCGTATAACAGATATTTTGAAAATGGGTAAATTAGTCTATCCAATTTTTTCCAGATATTGCTTATAAAAAGTAAGTCCTTTCTTTGAATTTTCTCAATGCACTGAAGATATCGCCTTCATTCCTTATGTAATAGTTCTTGCATTCATTTTTGGAGGGTTATGTTCTTTGTAATTACTTTGAAATGGGTTTGTTTAAATTTGAGTGTACAATTTGATGAGACTTCTTTCGAAAGGATATTTGTCGCCTTTTTTATTTGTACATGAAGAGCATTTCGTACCTCTTCCGGACCGCGGAACCACATCTTTCTTTCCTTCTATATACAGTAAAATAATATTTCATAAATGTTAACATACAATAGTAGACCTACTATAATAATTATTGAAATTTAAAACAAGCACATTATTTCCACAATTTATTATGTTAAATCGTCTAAGGTCCATAAATGATTGTAACAAGAAATTAAAGCCTTCGATTTTGAATAAAAATAATATCAAACATTGACAAATCAGGAGGCATATCTGGCCATAAAACTGGGCTGAATCCATACAATATGCGTGCCCCGTGAAAAGTGGAAAAGTTTAGGAAGAAAAATGAAACGGAGATAAAAGCAATCAGGGGCGGATTTCAGTAATGTAAAATTGAAGGAATACGTGAAAACTATTAAATTACAAGTCACCGACGGACGGTTGACAGATATCTTTTGAGGTATTTTAGAATTCATGCGGGATTGCAAATTGAATATGAAATTCGTTTCTAAATAGTGTTGATGACCATCATTTATTATTATTATTATTATTATTATTATTATTATTATTATTATTATTATTATTATTATTATTAAATTAATTTTTATATGAGAAGTAAAATGAATTAATACCAGTGTATTTCTAAAACAAATAAAAAATCTACATTCGAGAACTTTGTTAAAATGGTATAAAATCTCTGTATGATTATGTTGGGAATCTTTCCGTCAAAATCATCGAAGTGAAGCAAACGCAGAAAAAATATTTCGGTTGCCTATAAAGCACCATATGTTTGATATACTGATATGAAGGGAACTAGAATGGGCTACATAATATAACAACTTGGCTGTCAATACCAATTTCAAATACGAGTACTTTGAAAATGATAACGCCGTTTATCTATCACTTCAGACTCCCGGGAGGTGTCCTGTTTGTCTAATATCATCTCTTAGCGGATCAGTCCTATTCGTTGTATTTCATCGGCATACATATATATATATTCATTTTTTAATATTTGCATATAACACATGCATCCGTATTATGTGTACAGAAACGTATCAGTACCTTCCCGCTAAATCGGAAGCGCCCCATTATCCCATATACAGTAGTACTATTGTTTGTAATCTTCCCTCCACAGATCGATTGTAATATTGTCTGAAATTACTGCATCGCTGCATACATATACGTACTTCAACGCTTAGAATATCTACAATTGTAAGCGTTACAAATGTAGACTTGCTTCATCTCAATTGCAAATTAGACATTCATATTAACAGAGCTCTTATTGTCTTCCAAACAAAGATAAAATACATAGCGAAAGCTTTTCTAATGCTGAGCTCTTGAAATGAAATTCTATAGAGTCCAACTCCGTAACAATGCTTACCAACTACCCTGACTTAACTCGCAAGCAATAATACAAGGTGATTACAAATTAGGTTAAGATATATGAATTCTAAATTGTTGTTCGACAATCTATTTTATTATACAATGGAATTTTAGCGCATAAACATTATCAGTAGAATGCTACAACCACGGCTTAAAGCAAGTTAGTATTTAAATATTTCCTTGCAAGGGAACCGAGCATCAATTGAGAGCTTTTCATCAACTGAACAAGGTATCAATTGAGAATATGTATGATATATTGAAAATGGGTAAATTAGTCTATCCAATTTTTTCCAGATATTGCTTATAAAAAGGAAGTCCTTTCTTTGAATTTTCTCAATGCACTGAAGATATCATTTCTGGTGTAGATTGAATGGACCCAGGAGCAATGTTTCTTTCAGAGATATGGAAATCTAATTTCTATTTCTCTGTCTTCCTAAACGGGTATTGAAGCACATTCGAGTGAGCCAGTACGCCTTTAACTTTTCGGCTAGGCAGACTTATGCATACAGTATATACTGATATAAAAATAAAACTTCATGCTGATGCAAATTGGCATAAATGGGCAGACGTGGTACAAGACTTTTTTAATAAATTGTGAAACAGGAAAGATCTTTTATGAAATGAAAAATGAAAACCTACAACCTGTTTTCCAGTCATTGACCGGGTCAGGTATGAGATGAATGAAACATATATAGGCTGTTATTACAATGGGGTCGCCACTCCCAAGGTGATTTAGTAATGAGTGATAAATGCTATGAAATGATAATGGAGAGTGTTGCTGGAATGAAAGATGACAGGGAAAACCGGAGTACCCGGAGAAAAACCTGTCCCGCCTCCGCTTTGTCCAGCAAAAAAACAGGTTTGTACCATTAAGGGTGGTAAGGAATGGTAAAGACCCACCTTATTATAATAGAGAAGTAAAGAGACTAAGGAGGTGGTGCAGACTGGAAAGAAATAGAGTTAGAAATGGCTGTGGAAGTAAGGAGAAATTGAAGGAACTTACTAGAAAATTGAATCTAGCAAAGAAGGCAGCTAAGGATAACATGATGGCAAGCATAATTGGCAGTCATATGAATTTTAGTGAAAAATGGAAGGGTATGTATAGGTATTTTAAGGCAGAAACAGATTCCAACAATGACATTCCAGGAATCATTAATGAACAAGGGGAGGATCTTCAAAAGGCAGAAGAATTCAGTCAGCAGTATGTAAAGATTGTTGGTTACAAGGATAATGTCGAGATAGAGGAGGAGACTAAGGCCAAAGAAGTAATAAAATTTACATATGATAACAATGACATTTACAATAAGATACAAAAGTTGAAAACTAGAAAAGCGCCTGGAATTGATCAGATTTCTGGGGATATACTAAAGACAATGGCTTGGGATATAGTACCATATCTGAAGTACTTATTTGATTATTGTTTGGTCGAAGGAGCTATACCAGATGAATGGAGAGTTGCTATAGTAGCCCCTGTGTATAAAGGAAAGGGTGATAGACATAAAGCTGAAAATTACAGGCCAGTAAGTTTGACATGCATTGTATGTAAGCTTTGGGAAGGCATTCTTTCTGATTATATTAGACATGTTTGTGAAATTAATAACTGGTTCGATAGAAGGCAATTCGGTTTTAGGAAAGGTTATTCCACCGAAGCTCAACTTGTAGGATTCCAGCAAGATACAACAGATATCTTGGATTCTGGAGGTCAAATGGACTGTATCGCGATTGACCTGTCTAAAGCATTTGATAGGGTGGACCATGGGAGACTACTGGCAAAAATGAGTGCAATTGGACTAGACAAAAGAGTGACTGAATGGGTTGCTATATTTCTAGAAAATAGATTTCAGAGAGTTAGAGTAGGTGAAGCTTTGTCTGACCCTGTAATAGTTGAGAGGGGAGTTCCTCAGGGCAGTGTTCTAGGACCCTTATGTTTTCTTATATATATAAATGATATGAGTAAAGGAGTGAAATCGGAGGTAAGGCTTTTTGCGGATGATGTTATTCTCTATAGAGTGATAAATAAGTTACAAGATTGTGAGCAACTGCAACGTGACCTCGAAAATGTTGTGAGATGGACAGCAGGCAATGGTATGTTGATAAACGGGGCTAAAAGTCAGGTTGTGAGTTTCACAAATAGGAAAAGTCCTCTCAGTTTTAATTACTGCGTTGATGGGGTGAAAGTTCCTTTTGGGGATCATTGTAAGTATCTAGGTGTTAATATAAGGAAAGATCTTCACTGGGGTAATCACATAAATGGGATTGTAAATAAAGGGTACCGATCTCTGCACATGGTTATGAGGGTGTTTAGGGGTTGTAGTAAGGATGTAAAGGAGAGTGCATATAAGTCTCTGGTAAGACCCCAACTAGAGTATGGTTCCAGTGTATGGGAACCTCACCAGGATTACCTGATTCAAGAACTGGAAAAAATCCAAAGAAAAGCAGCTCGATTTGATCTGAGTGATTTCCGACAAAAGAGTAGCGTTACAAAAATGTTGCAATGTTTGGGTTGGGAAGAATTGAGAGAAAGAAGAAGAGCTGCTCGACTAAGTGGTATGTTCCGAGCTGTCAGCGGAGAGATGGCGTGGAATGACATTAGTAGACGAATAGGTTTGAATGGCGTTTATAAAAGTAGGAAAGATCACAATATGAAGATAAAGTTGGAATTCAAGAGGACAAACTGGGGCAAATATTCATTTATAGGAAGGGGAGTTAGGGATTGGAATAACTTACCAAGGGAGATGTTCAATAAATTTCCAATTTCTTTGAAATCATTTCGGAAAAGGCTAGGAAAGCAACAGATAGGGAATCTGCCACCTGGGTGACTGCCCTAAATGCAGATCAGTATTGATTGATTGATTGATTGATTGATACACAAATCTCACATGGAGTGACCGGGATTTGAACCACGGTATCCAGCGGTGAGAGGCCGACGCGCTGCCGTCTGAGCCACGGAGGCTCACCTTTAATGAAATAATGTATGGATATTGAGTACTTCAGATTCCAAATATTACGAAACAAAAGTTAAAACAAACAAGGAAAAAACATGATAATAGATCAGCCGAAACTTCGAAGGACTAAACAGCGGGAAATTGGAGGAAGTAGGAGTATTGTTATATCAATAATGTTGCTGAGAAGCTTAATAGCGGCCTTTTCGATATCAAAAAGAGAATAGCAATGGCAAGGCAAGTATTCTTAATGGAAATCTTCAGTTAAGTAAATAAACCAATATCGACACGAAGAAGGTATTATGGAAACTTGTGAAAGGAATGTCTTAACATCTGAGAGCGAAACTTGGACTTGAGAAGCTGGAAATGAACAAGACATGAGGCAGCATATATCTGGTTCTCAGGGACTCTCAACAGATGGACAGGTGGGAAAATTAATGAGAGATTTCTTCTGGAAATTGGAGCAAAGAAGGGACTGTTACCGAAAATACGAAAGTGGAAAGCGAAGCTAATAAGACAACCACGTCAGCCACGACTTACTCCTTGAACACCTCTGAAGAAACCATCTTGGCCCGATGCAGGACGTCCTTCCTGAACACTGGTGGCGGTTAGTGGGGTGCAAGGGTATGCAGCCTCTCCTCCACACACACTAAGGAGAAAAACTTGTATTCCATTTTAACCGCCTAAAACTAGGAATTATTAAAACATACCACTTATACAAACCTTGCTGTCAACTACCTAATTAGTTCCTTTAACTTGATAATTAAAAAATACATCATGGAAATACGCAAAAAATGTCATTCGACAAAGATTACCGATTTTCCAACAGCACAGCTAGTAGTAGAGGCCCGTGTAGCATTGTGCAGAAGCGCGATTAGTATCTGATGGCACAAAACCCTAGATGCGCACATGTGTCATTGTTCCTCTGATGAATGTTTTACTGTATAGTATTGAATCAAAATCTCAACTAAAATACATAGGCTGTATTGTCTATTACTACTGTAGTTAAGTTGGTACTGTCAACCTTTACCTTTCTTTCTTTCTTTCTTTCTTTCTTAATCTGTTTACCCTCCAGGGTCGGTTTTTCCCTCGAACTCGGCGAGGGATCCCACCTCTACCGCCTCAAGGGCTGTGTGCTGGAGCTTCAGACTCTGGGTCGGGGTATACAACTGGGGAGGATGACCAATACCTCGCCCAGGCGGCCTCACCTGCTATGATGAACAGGGGTCTTACGGGGGGATGGAAAGATTGGAAGGGATAGACAAGGAAGAGGGAAGGAAGCGTCCGTGGCCTTAAGTTAGGTACCATCCCAACATTTGCCTGGAGGAGAAGTGGGAAACCACGGAAAACCACTTCCAGGATGGCTGAGGTGGGAATCGAACCCACCTCTACTCAGTTGACCTCCCGAGCCTGAGTGGAACCCGTTCGAGCCCTCGTACCACTTTTCAAATTTCGTGGCAGAGACGGGGATCGAACCCAAGCCTCCGGGGGTGGCAGCTAATCACACTAACCACTACATCACAGAGGCGGACCAACCTTTACCTCTTTGTCAAACTTTGCACAGAGAGCATCAAAACCTTGCCATTTTGTACACATTTTGTTTCAATTTTGTTGTCCACCCCACCCCCTCCCGCCTGTCACTATATTCTTCAGGACCCAAAAATATTTTGTTTTCCATAAATCTTTCTGCCCCCCCCCCCCCACCAACTTCTAATTCTTTATCGCCACTACTGTTCCTAAATAACAAGATCGGCGAGACAGGAGGTGGTTCCTATAAATAGAATAAAGAGCCTGCCGACTACGGATGATGCGATTATTACTCTTATTATTATTATTATTATTATTATTATTATTATTATTATTATTATTATTATTATTATTATTATTATTATGACCGTGTTTCCGTGGCGCACAGAGGAATAGGAAGCGCCTGGGTTGATTGCTGAACAGGGGATCATTTAGAGCTAAATTTTTCTTTAACAAAGTTGGAAATTTTATTTATTTCTTTCCTTAAAATCCAGAAAGAGTACTTTAATAATGATAACAAGAAATATATGAAATATTAATAAGGAATATTCACATTAACAACGATCTCGTCAGCTCCAACAGTGCATTGGACTTAGAAGTCTTTGATGAGGTAAAAGATTAATTGATACTCCCAATCGTTAACCTATGTACTTATGAAGGAGCATAATTGCTCCTGATAGTTACAATAATTTGAAAGAGCATAGCTGCTTCGAACAGGTACAATATTATAGAGTCTGAGCTCCAATATACATGGAGGCTAGCCTCAGTCTTACAATCTGAATTTCACTGGTAACGCCTAGGGTGACCCCGTTTCATAGATTTCCAAAATTTAGAGGTTCACAACTTTAGTCACCCAGGTCAAGAGTAGATGGGGAGAGTACCGAGTGTTACCACTCGTGCTCCCTTACATTACTTCTTTCAATTGGGAATATAAACAGAGTCCAAAGACTGGAGAAGGTCCTACAGTTCATCCCAAAAAGAAAACATGCATATTAGATATTAAGAGAACTCTTTAAATCTTCCCCTCAGAACACACGCCGGCACAATCCCACGTTTAGGCAAATTCTGCCATTATCCTTTAGCGCTGGATCTTCTCCAAGTTGGCCGTACCCTGCCACCTGGCCCTCTCTAACCACCGTTAAGTCGCACTCTCAACAACCGGAGGATATCAGACAGGACGGCCCTAAAGCGCTCTCCTTAAATAACTCCGTAGATGAAAGTTCCAGATTGATTTAAATTCCAGAGCACTGATAGCCTGAATTTCCATACACTCCCTCGGGTTTCATTGGCTGGAGAAATTAGTTACAGGCATGTGATAGGTAGATTACCTTACAGGAGAACCCAGGTTAAGTATTGGCAACTTCGGGACTTAGCCCACAAGAGATCGCAAGGAAATAGATGCTAGAGCCATCTAACGAACGGAGAAGAAAGTTTTAGAGAATTTTTTAAGTTCATGTTCACTGGCATAGATGGCGATAGAGAAGACGTGCGCTTCAACCCTTTCAGATGTGAATTATTTTTACAGGCACTAAAAATTATTTCGTTGTAATTTCCACCTTCAAATAGTCCAAAAAATGAAAAATATTGTTTCTTTGAATATTTTAAATAATTGTTCAGAAATATCGATGGTTTTCTTTAAAAACCTCGTAAGTCCGAATACTCTTCCTATCCATTATATTCCTTAAGACTGGTCACGCCTCCCAGTCCCATATTTATAAGCAGTCCAAAAGAATAATTTTCGTTATGGTCATTTTCCTCTGCCAATTTGTAAAAGAAAATGAACCTTAAATACATTATACTGTAGGAGTGTGTAAATTTGCCATGCAATCAACATCCCTACAATACGGTACGCTAAGGTCCATTTTTCTTTAGACTTTAGCAAAGGAAAATGAACACAGCGAAAATTATTCTGATGGACTGCATACAAATATATGACCGAGAGGCGTGGCCAGTCTTAAGGGATATAATAGGTAGGAAGAACATTCGGACATACGAGGTTTTAAAAGACAGCCATCGATATGGCATGTCCATTACAATGAATAAATCGTCTCAATGGTCAATATTGAACTGACTATAGATTTACATTATATTGATTATTGATTTTGATACTGATTTTAATTCAAGTAATCTGTACCAAGGTTCATAAATATGCCATTATTTAATGCATTACATAGGCTTCTTTGTATTAAACGTCTTCTTTCTCGTAATTCGTGAATCTAAGGGGTTTTCTTGTGGAAAGACATGAAGCACTTGGGCTCCTTTACGAAGCAAAGATGGACGTTAAATTTGTTATAATACACATGAGTTTTCCCTTGGATCCGTTGTTTTTACATCGCGCTGCTTCATCTTTCTCATCATATGATCTGTCAAATCTCCCTGGATCTCAACATTTGGTCGAACTTCAACCTTCTGCTTTTTCACAGATAGCAGAGTATTGGTGTTACTAGAGCTGGGTCGACCTTGTCTTTGGAGATTTGCTCATTTATTCATTTTGACTAGGACT
This sequence comes from Anabrus simplex, assembly GCF_040414725.1. NCBI lineage: Eukaryota > Metazoa > Arthropoda > Insecta > Orthoptera > Tettigoniidae > Anabrus > Anabrus simplex. Next base: position 114,277,948 of record NC_090265.1, read on the forward strand.
TCAAAATCCTCATTTTAAAATGGAGCAGGTCCAGGATCTTCTTGGATTGGATCCCATTTCTTTCACTATCACTTTTGTATTCAAGCCAGCTAGTGATGCAAGTCACATCAATTGCATGAAAGAACATGCTCAATGTCCATTTCCTTGATTTTATAAAAATCTGTAAAGTTCAAGAAGATGACACAACCCATGCTATGGTTACACAACTTTATAAATACTGGTCTCCTCACCATAATGTATTTCCTAATTTTCTTATCCCATCTCTGTACCTCATCTTCTTCACCAACTGCAACAAAGTTTGAGGCCATTATGACACAACTGTTATCAATCCATTTGCACAGCACAATGTTTCCATCCTGGCTTGTCACCTGGTCGTTAGAACCTCCCTCTTCCTACTTTCTTACAGATTCATGTAACGCTGTGGTGCCCAAAATTTATTCCGCAGGATTTTTTACGTGCCGGTAAATCTACCGACATGAAACTGACGTATTCAGCACCTTCAAATACCACCGGACCGGGTGAGTTGGCCGTGCGGTTACGAGCGTGCAGCTGTGAGCTTGCATCCGGGAGTTGGTGGGCTCGAATTCCACTGTCGACAGCCCTGAAGATGGTTTTCCGTGGTTTCTCATTTTTACACCAGCTGGATACTAGGGCTATATCTTGATTGGGGACACAACCGCTTCCTTTCCACTCCTAGGCCTTTTCTATCCCATCGTTGCTATAAGACCTATCTGCGTCGGTACGACGTAAAGCCAATTGTAAAAAAAGTTACAACCGGACTGAGCAGGGATCGAACCAGCCAACCTCAGCTCAGAAGGCCAGTGCTCCACCGCCCGTGCTACTCAGCAGGCTCGTAATTTAGATGTCACTCCTCGAGCACCAACGACAGCCCAGTCACCTCCCAATTCCGAAACGGGATGTTGTGTTTCTCCTCTAGATGTTTAAAGCACAGTTCGTTGTGGCCTTTCTTTTCAGCATCGATCTCTTCTACTTGTGTGTTTCCTCCTTTAAACCTCACAGTTGGATCGGTTACGATGTTCTTTCAGTCGATTACTATGATGTCAGTACGCTCATGTGTAGCCTCAGATGAACAACACAGCACTGCTTCGAATACTTCAAACTTGCTCGACTTTCTGAGGCGACTATCAATACAACTCCGGAGACCCTGTGGTGTCTATTGTTTCCCAATAGTTATCCTTTTCCGCAGAAATGAAGAACATGGGGAAAAGTTTCATTTTCGTTGCATTGATGGCAACAGGTTTCTTGGCTTCTACCAGGAATACTGTGGAATGCGATGGCGTAACAATTCATTGTTGCTGCATTTGTCCATTGAGCTGAGGTAAGGCCTTTCTTCCAGATGTTTGATTTTAACCACTTCGAGAGCTGTGATACCCTTCAGCCAAGAAGTGGTAAGTTTTTCCAGATATCTTTCTCTTAACTTGCTTTCTAAATTTCCTCACGTTTGGTACCTCATCGTTAACGGAATCCGCACGTTTTAACTATCTTTGATTTCAGTCTCTAAATTCAACAATGGGTCAACAATGGAATTCAACCTACTGCAGATATTTTTGTACTGGAGGAAACATTCCTAATGATGATCGAATAACTCCTAAGCCGCGAACGTTCCAAACCACGGAATGAGGTCTATCTATCGGCAACGCAGTGTATTTCTTTAACAGTACTTTTAATGAATTTGTTAATAACATCTTGGAATCCCTGCCAAAGTCTTGATAAAGAGGCACATTGCAATGGATAAATGAATAATAATAATAATAATAATAATAATAATAATAATAATAATAATAATAATAATAATAATAATAATAATAATTGCTTTATGGCCCACGAACTACTTTCGACGGTTTTCGGAGACGCCGAGGTGCTGGAATTTGGTCCCGCAGAAGTTATTTTACGTGTCAATAAATCAACCAACACGAGGCTGACGTACAGTATTTGAGCACCTTCAGATACCACCGGACTGAGCCAGGATCGAACTTGCTAAGTTGATGTCAGAAGACCAGCCCCTCAACCGACCAAACCACTCAGCCCAGCTGGATAATTTAAGCTATACCAAATGTACTGACTTATTACATTTATTTTCTGTTCAGTCTTAAACTCTGAGATTTGCTATACTGCTGATTGACTAATTTACAGTATATTTTTCGTTAAGGACAATTTCATCATTGAATGTACCCCCAGACATTACTTTTTTTATCGTCTGCGAAAGTTATTTGGATTCCGCCTATGGTTCCAAAATTAACAGGCTTAAGCTTTGCATTTCCAAACATTATTATTATTGTTGATTTAGGAGAATTCATTGCAGGACCTGCTTGATTTAATGCTTGGCTTTATCAAACATGGGAGATACTGAAATAATAATGAATTAATAAGTCCAAAACAAATGTAACAGAGTGCAGTCGTACGAAGTAAGTTGATGCATGTAATATTAGATTAGGAAACGAAGTTTTAAAGAACGTAGATGAATATTTCTACTTGGGTAGTAAAATAACTAACAATGGCGGAAGTAAGGAGGGCGTAAAATGCAGGCTAGCACAAGCAAGGAAGGCTTTCCTTAAGAAAAGAAATTTGCTCACTTCGAACATTGATATAGGAATTAAAGAAATGTTTTTGAAGACTTTTGTTTGGAGTGTGTCATTATATGTAGGTGACGCGTGTACAACAACTAGCTCAGAAAGGAATATAGAAGCTTTTGACATGGTGTTTCAGAAGAATGCTGAAGGTGAGATGGATAGATCGAATCATGATTGAAGAGATACGGAATCGAATTCGTGAGAAGAGATAGTTGTGGCTAAATTTGACGAGAAGGAGAGATAGAATGATAGGAAACATCTTAAAACACTCAGGATTTGTTAAATTGGTTTTTGAGGGAAGTGTAGGAGGTAAGAACGGTAGGGGTAGACCAAGGTGTGAAAATGACAAACAGATTAGAGCAGATGTGATATGCAGCAGTTACGTAGAAATGGAAAAGTTAGCACATGATAGGGTGGCATAGACAGCTTCATCAAACCCGTCTATGGACTGATAACTCAAACAACAAACACAAGTAATTCATAATTAACAATTAATAATTAATAAAATGTCATCCGCTAAACCTAATGCTGCTAGGCTACTCTGATCTTCTACAAGTCTGTAAGGTAATCTGGAGGCATATTCCTTCTGGTTTAATTCTTTAAATATTAAATCGACTGCCAAGTTAAAAGAAAACGAGGTAAAAGTTGTGAAACTTGAGCTACACCCTTATAGACAGCTATCTCCTTCGTGCGAGATGTCACATCTGTTTCTGTGTTTTCAGAGTTTACAGAGTTATATTTCGGGCGAAATATATTGAAGATTTGAGGAATCACTGTTGTGTTCAAAGTATATTCTGTAGTATCGTGGCCAATGGTATCAAAGTTTATAGAAATATCTCAGAAAGTAGTCGAGTAGTTTACGTTGGATTCGAATCTTGGAAACAAGTGTTTACCAGGTGGATGCATAAGTATTTTCCGGTTCCACTAAGAGATGGCGCCAGCAAACAGTACGCAGCGTATGAATTTAACACATACGTCAGATTGTTCGTCTGGCATTAACCTACCAACACACCCAAGCTGCGTCCGCCAAACACTAACGTCTCTGTTGTATCGTTCAGTGATCATGTCGACGTTTGTTCCTGAAAAAGAACATTTGCGGCACGCATTTATTTTCTTATTTAATGAAAAGGAAAAGGCTGTGGAAAGTCATCGTTTGCTGGTAGAAATATATGGTGAACACGCTCCATGGATTAGAACATGTGAGGCATGGTTTCGTCAATTTAAATGTGGTGATTTCAGTGTGACAAACAGTGCGCGGTCTGGTGGCGGTATTGTGTGTTATGAACTCTTGAAGCTCGGCGAAATCTTAATGCACGACGCTATCGCCAATAAATGATTAATTTAAATCACGCGTTGATCGAAAGACGACCAGAATGGGCCAGAAGACAGGGCAAAGTGATTTTGTTACATGACAATGCGCCGTCTCACACAGCAAAACCAGTGAAAGACATCTTGAAGTCGCTTGAATGGGACGTCCTTCCACACCCGCCGTACCTCCCCGACCTGGCACCATCTGACTATCACCTCTTCGCATCAATGGGGAACGCGCTCGCAGAGCAGCACTTCAGCAATTTCGAGGAAGTTGGATAATGGATCTACGAATGGTTTACCGCAGAAGACGAGCAGTTTTTCTGTCTTTCATAACTTACCTGAAAGATGGGTGAAGTGTGTAGAAGCCGATGGCCAAAATTTGAATAAACAAAAAATGAATTTCCCTTAAAAATTAAGTGTTTTCTTTACCACAAAAACGGACAGAAACTTATGTATACACCTGGTACTTTCGGCGAATTGATTTAAGTTCCCGTTGTCGACACAAAGCCTCTTTGTTGGATAGAAAATTCTACTACACCTGGCCTTCTCTAATTCCCTCTCAATAATCCTTCTTAGAATATAAATAATAGTTACAGGACGACAATTAATTATTAAATTGTTATCTCCCGATATACAGGGTTATTCACCTAAAATGTTTCACGCAAATAACTTCTAAACCTTTAAAGACATCAGCATTCTGTTTTTATATTCGTAAATGGTACACAGGTTCTTGTAAAATAATGTGCTACAAAAGTCTCATGGGAGTGATTAACAGCCGAGATATTGATACTAACTCCACATTTTTAAATGAAACGGCACAAATTTATACAGCTGATTTAAAAGTTCACGCCGTCTCATGCGGCATGCAAAGCCACGCATGCTGTTCTTATTTATATCTCGAAAAGTGATTGTCCGATTTTGAAAATACTTATATACACTGACTGACAGAGAAAATGCAACACCAAGAAGGAGTGGTCAGAACTTTATGCCAATTGCAGGGTAGACTGACGTCACTGAGGTATGCTCATGATGTGAAATGCGCCGCTGTGCTGCGCACGTAGCGAACGATAAATGGGACACGGCGTTGGCGAATGGCCCACTTCGTACCGTGATTTCTCAGCCGACAGTCATTGTAGAACGTGTTGTCGTGTGCCACAGGACACGTGTATAGCTAAGAATGCCAGGCCGCCGTCAACAGAGGCATTTCCAGCAGACAGACGACTTTACGAGGGGTATGGTGATCGGGCTGAGAAGGGCAGGTTGGTCGCTTCGTCAAATCGCAGCCGATACCCATAGGGATGTGTCCACGGTGCAGCGCCTGTGGCGAAGATGGTTGGCGCAGGGACATGTGGCACGTGCGAGGGGTCCAGGCGCAGCCCGAGTGACGTCAGCACGCGAGGATCGGCGCATCCGCCGCCAAGCGGTGGCAGCCCCGCACGTCACTTAAACCGCCATTCTTCAGCATGTGCAAGACACCCTGGCTGTTCCAATATCGACCAGAACAATTTCCCGTCGATTGGTTGAAGGAGGCCTGCACTCCCGGCGTCCGCTCAGAAGACTACCATTGACTCCACAGCATAGACGTGCACGCCTGGCATGGTGCCGGGCTAGAGCGACTTGGATGAGGGAATGGCGGAACGTCGTGTTCTCCGATGAGTCACGCTTCTGTTCTGTCAGTGATAGTCACCGCAGACGACTGTGGCGTCGGCGTGGAGAAAGGTCAAATCCGGCAGTAACTGTGGAGCGCCCTACCACTAGACAACGCGGCATCATGGTTTGGGGCGCTATTGCGTATGATTCCACGTCACCTCTAGTGCGTATTCAAGGCACGTTAAATGCCCACCGCTACGTGCAGCATGTGCTGCGGCCGGTGGCACTCCCGTACCTTCAGGGGCTGCCCAATGCTCTGTTTCAGCAGGATAATGCCCGCCCACACACTGCTCGCATCTCCCAACAGGCTCTACGAGGTGTACAGATGCTCCCGTGGCCAGCGTACTCTCCGGATCTCTCACCAATCGGACACGTGTGGGATCTCATTGGACGCCGTTTGCAAACTCTGCCCCAGCCTCGTACGGACGACCAACTGTGGCAAATGGTTGACAGAGAATGGAGAACCATCCCTCAGGACACCATCCGCACTCTTATTGACTCTGTACCTCGACGTGTTTCTGCGTGCATCGCCGCTGGCGGTGGTCCTACATCCTACTGAATCGATGCCGTGCGCATTGTGTAAACTGCATATCGGTTTGAAATAAACATCAATTATTCGTCCGTGCCGTCTCTGTTTTTTCCCCAACTTTCATCCCTTTCGAACCACTCCTTCTTGGTGTTGCATTTGCTCTGTCAGTCAGTGTATTTGAACTTATACGCAGATGAACTTTTAAATCAGCGGTATAAATTTGTGCCATTCCATTTAAAAATATAGAGTTAGTATTAATATCTCGGTTGTTAATCACCCCCATGAGACTAAATAGCACGTTATTTTACAAGACCCTGCGTACCATTTACGAATAAGAAAGCAGAATGCTGATATCTTTAATGGTTTAGAAGTTATTTGCATGTAACATGTTAGGTGAATAACCCTGTATATCGGGAGATAACAATTTAATAATTAATGCCTTGCTTTCCTAGCTTTATGGCATTTTATAGCAGGGTGTTCAAGACCCTTGTATTTCGTCGGAGCATTTTTCAAAAATTCAGTGAAATGATTAACAGAGTCTTCACATTTATTCCCATCCCTGCCTTTGTCTTGGACCTATAAAAAGAATCCAAGATTACAATTACAAATGGCTTTACGTCGCACCGACACAGATAGTTCTTACGGCGACAGGGATAGGAAAGGCCTAGGAGTGGGAAGGAAGCGGACGAGGCCTTAATTAAAGTACAGACCCAGCATTGTCCTGGTGTCCAAATAGGAAACCACGTAAAGCTATTTTCAGGGCTGCTGACAGTGGAGTTCTAATTCACTATCTTCTGGATGCAAGCTCACAGCCAGCCCCTAAACGCACAGCCAACTCGCCGGTAAACAGAAGTCATAGAACTGACGTTTGGTTTACATTCTGGCATGCTATCTGATTAAATTTGAAAATATTTACGGATTGTGAATATAGATATGAACATAGATTCATTAGTCCCATATCTTTCCGTAATTGCTTCTTGTAGACACCAGGACCAGGATACGTGGGCGATATGACCGCTTAAATTACATATTGATTTGCAACAACGAGCACATATTTTATCCTAAGTTTACCTGGGTAATAGCTTCATAATTTTCTTGAACATGATCGTTCTCTTCGTGGTTGACAGGTCCTAGTGACGGTATCTCAAGTGAATGTGGCACAAATGGAAGTATTATTATTAAAATATCACAAATGAAGAGGTACTGAACCGAATGGGTCAGATGAGAACTATTTGGCGAAATTTGACCAGAAGAAGGAACAGAATGATAGGACACATCTTAAGGCACCACCTTAGAATTGTTCAGTTAGTTATCGAGAGAAGTGTGGGTGGTAAAAACGGCAGGGGCAGATCATGCTATGAATATGACAAACAGATTAGTGTAGACGTAGGATGTAGTAGTTACGTAGAAATAAACAGGTTAGTACAGGATATGGGGCATGGAGTGCTGCATCAAACCAGTCTATGGACTGATGACACGAACATCATCATAAAATTAAGAGGTTAAAAGAAAATATGCTCTCCTTTGAGCTTACATGGGGGAATAAAATGCACGGAAAGTGATGGCGTATTTCACCTTTTCATCTGTTCAAATGCTACGGAAATCTGCTACGCTGAAAAAGTATGTCCCTTACCGTATTAATTTATATTTACTATACAAAGAAACTTCGAAAGGTATACCACATTAAAATAGAAATACGTTTTAAGGTTAATATTATTTGAAAGAATTATAATGCATCCATTTTCCTAACGAAATACATTAATAAATTAAATTGTTAAAATATCCCAGTATTTTCATATTTATAAATAATGTTTTTTGTTTTACGTCCCACTAACTACTTTTTTACGGTTTCCAGAGAAGCCGAGGTGCCGGAATTTAGTCCCACAGGAGTTCTTTTTATGTGCCAGTAAATCTTCCGACACGAGGCTGACGAATTTGAGCACCTTCAAATACCACCGGACTTAGCCAGGATCGAAACTGCCAAGTTGGAGTCAGAAGGCCAGCACCTTAAACGTCTAAGCCCCTCAGCCCGGTGATCCCAGTAAAACTATTTTACAGTGCCTAGTATGGTGAAATAAAAAGCCAAAGGTTTGATTACCCACAATAATTACCCAAGCATATTCCATATCATTTGCACTTGAGGAAAATAGTGTTGTCAAGGTAAGTAGTTTGTTCGCCCCTCGAGACTCACTCAGGTGTTACGCGAGGTCAATTGCCAACTCCAGCTTGTTAGGTATGATTCCAACAACAGGTGTGTTATCCCAGGACGATTCGTGCATTCATCTGCGGGTATAAGGGCAACGACTTTGCGGAGCACCTTGTACCAGTGTGACCCAGATCGCAGTTGGGAGCCCCTATGCTGCTTGTCAATCCTCTTGGTATCATAGCAGGAGACATAGCAATACGTGCTTGGATCGAAGTTCTGGCCGACGGGGGAACAAGATTGTAATTCCATTATTCTGCCTTTCAAGCTCGTCTCAGATAGAGTAATAAGCTCCAAGACACTGAATTCAAATTTCATTAAGCGAGTGCTTTCTTGGTTCTGTGATTCCAGCATCGTCGACACATTCCCTTGGGTGCATTAGTAAGATACATTCGTGTTGACAACAATTCACAATGAAAATCAATCAAATCAATTTTATTATATGTAATATCTAGGGCTACTGAAATTGCTCATTTTTTCACGACTTTGTAGGGAAACAAGAACGTTGTGGTGACGAAGATATTTTTTTTTGCTATTTTGCTTTACGTCGCACCGACACAGATAGATCTTATGGTGACGATGGGATAGGAAAGGCCTAGAAAAGGGAAGGAAGCGGCCGTGGCCTTAATTAAGGTGTGACAATGGGAAACCACGGAAAACCATCTTCAGGCCTGCCGTCAGTGGGATTCGAACCCACTATCTGCCGGATGCAAGCTCACAGCTGCGCGCTCCTAACCGTACGGCCAAAAGCCCCTCGGTTTGATATTTCTTGTCCCAACAATGTAAGTATAGCGCGCCGCAGCGAAGATGCTTATCGTCGGACTAGGGAAGTATATAGATTGTATCAAAACTTAACTGCATAACTTCAGGAGTGTATTCTTCGTATGGAAATAATAAAGAAAGGGTATGACAACATGGATCTGGAAATGCTTAGTTACAGAGTTATCCGACCTTCATTAACAATAGTGCAATCCGACATTTTAAGGACACATGGTAGATTTGGGAACAGAACTAAACACAACAACACTTGTTCCTATTATGCCACCTTATTCACTTTGTATCACACATAGAACACTCATATTTTATACACGCACTGTATAGTTCTTTAATCCAAAACCAAAAATATGGCATGATTTGTGCACTCATTTTCAGGAAAAATATGTAAAAATGTCATGTGTAAACTATTATTTATCTAAAAGTACAGAATGTGGCCCAGATAGAGCAATTCAACTTCACACATATGACTTACAGACTAATAGACTAGGTGAGATATTATTTTAACTTTCCTAACAACTGGGTCATAAAAAAATTAAACTTGAACCATCATATTTTGATAATTTATTTTTGTGATAAACGTTTTACATATTTTCAAGACATATTTCACCTATTATACAGAGTGAAGTGAAATTCACGCACTCGGGCGTCGCAGCGCGACTCCTCACATGCCAGCAATAAAAAAGTCTCATAAAAGTTCGTCCTGCTAGTATATCTGGCAGAAAAAGAACGTTGAAAAGTGGCAATCTGGCAACACTGTAACCACATGTAGGGTAACTACCTCTGTCAGCACATATTAGTCGTGCTGTACATATGGTGCAGTGGATAGAGTTTTGGGTTAGCATGCAGGAGCTTGAGGGTTCGATCTTGGGTTGAGGCGCACTTTTTTATCTGCTACTTTCCATCGGACACTACATACTGTAATACAGTAAGACAACGTTTCTTATGTCACGTGTATCCAACATTTACAAAATATAGTAAAGCTGAACTCGTTGTAACGCATCTAGTAGATGAAGAGGTGCTAACAATTTCACGCCCACTCCGTGGAAAGGGCGTCTTTCAAAGCTGACCAATGAAAACGAATGTTCGTCCATTTCTAGGATCGTAGTATGTAAGTGCAAATGGTTTCTAGAGGACGCGCTGCAATCGCTGTTGACGATTAAGATGCCAGATACCATACCACCTGGGCTACATTTACGGAATAAAAAAACATACGCCTCAAACCAGGATCGAACCCTCGACCTCCTGCATGTGGTTACAGTGTTGCCAGATTGCCACTCTTCAACGTCCTTTTTCTCCCGGATATACTCGCAGGAGGAACTTTTGTGAGAGACATTTTTTTATTGCTGGTATGTGAGGAGTCGCGCTGCGACGCCCGAGTGCGCGAATTTCGCTTCACCCTGTATAGCTACTATCCCTGTGGATACCTTCAATAATTAATATTGCTTCAAATGGCTTAACGTTTTCAGAGAAAAGTGTACGTTTCGAGAATACAATAAAAAATATTATTTTACACATGGATTTCTTTGGAAATGAATGCATAAATCTTGCCATATTTTTTTTGGGGGGGGGGGGGTGTAAGAAGGGCTATATAATGCTTATGTAAAATTTGAGTGTTCTATGTGTAATATTTTGTGAATATGGTAGCATCATAGAAAAATGTTCCCAAACCTACCATGGTATTCGAAATTTTTGGTTGGCGTACCTCGAAAATCCAACTGTCTTACCTTCGCACCCCCTGAAGTACGAGTATATTTCGATTATACCAGAAATAAGAAATGATTGGTACGGGACGCCAAATAATATTAACTGTCATCATCATCCGCAGCTTATCACGCATGCTCAGAGTCCCTGTACGCACTGTGGTATGAAAGAGTTATGGCCGGGGATTTAAGTTCGCATGTCCTTCCTGACACTCAGTACATTGCTTGTGTCATGACAAAAAGTCGTGTTCAGTACATACTGGAGAGATGTTAAGTACAGAACAAAAATGTCCAACCGGACACCAGTGGTACCCATGGCATTTGTCTCGAAGTGTAAATAGAAAAAGCAGAGAAAACCATTTTCGGGACACCCGACGGTGGGGTCCGAACCCATTCGTCTTCTGAAAGCAGAGCCTGGCTCCGTGGTTGAAATGCGTTCATACGCACAACCACTCGGAACGGTAATATGTATTGTATAGTATAAACAAATTAATAAACGCACTAGCGGACTCGTGCTGCTCCTGGTCAGATAACTCGACTCGATATGCCTCTCGTAGTCATATTGTTTTGTCTGTCCTTTTCAGAGGTCTTATGATCATTTAATAAGAAGCGCTTTATGGTATGCCGCAGTTCGTAAACAGAATTCATCCATCATATCGTCTATTTGATAAACACTCGCTTCTTTTATCCTGTAGTTCTTGATGTAAAGTTTGGTATTGCCTTGTAAAAGGCAATGCTATTTTTAATTAAATTTCTTTTATATAGAACGGTCGTCTTGTGAGCACGTAGGTTATTCTCGAAGGAGCGTGGGTTTTTTTCTTTTCAGGCAAATAACTTTCTTTAACATACATGGCTCAATCTTGCTTGTGTAGCTGGGTTATCCTTCGATAGTTATTCCCAGGTAATGTCTAAAATGTATGTCATGATGGGGTCTGTTTGTACGTAGACGTTTTTCTCTTATCAGCAAAAACGTTATTAGGAACACTCTCTACCTGTTGAATATATTTGGAAGTTGGAAAAGGTTAGAATTAAAGAGTATCTAGCAGGGAATAGTATTCTTCCGTGATCAGAGAAAGTATATGCTTATATACTCTCTGGCTTGACAGGTAGTAATCAAACATGGCTGTACGCCATGACATAAGGATGCAAATCCGATTATTAATAAAAGTGTCAGCTGCTTAGTAACCTCCTAAGTGGAGAATGTATTGTGGGTTAAATTAATCCTTCGTCTTAAATTACTGGAGTGATCATTAAATGATTTGATTTTATGATTACTCAAAGTTGACTGAACTTAGAGACATATCAACATCTCATGATTCACCGGCAGGTAATTCCGGAGGGAGCAAAAGTAATACGAAGCAAATCGATCCAGTAGAACGTACGGAAGGGATTTGCCAAAGCTGTTTTCTGTAAACCATTTTAATACACTGACTGAAAGAGCAAATGCAACACCAAGAAGAAGTGGTTCGAAAAGGATGAAAGTTGGGGAAAAAACAGAGACGGCACGGACGAATAATTGATGTTTATTTCAAACCGATATGCAGGTTACACAATGCGCACGGCATCGACTCAGTAAGATGTAGGACCACCGCGAGCGGCGATGCACGCAAAAACACGTCGAGGTACAGAGTCAATAAGAGTGCGGATGGTGTCCTGAGGGATGGTTCTCCATTCTCTGCCAACCATTTGCCACAGTTGGTCGTCCGTACGAGGCTGGGGCAGAGTTTGCAAACGGCGTCCAATGAGATCCCACACGTGTTCGATTGGTGAGAGATCCGGAGAGTACGCTGGCCACGGAAGCATCTGTACACCTCGTAGAGCCTGTTGGGAGATGCGAGCAGTGTGTGGGCGGGCATTATCCTGCTGAAACAGAGCATTGGGCAGCCCCTGAAGGTACGGGAGTGCCACCGGCCGCAGCACATGCTGCACGTAGCGGTGGGCATTTAACGTGCCTTGAATACGCACTAGAGGTGACGTGGAATCATACGCAATAGCGCCTCAAACCATGATGCCGCGTTGTCTAGCGGTAGGGCGCTCCACTGTTACTGCCGGATTTGACCTTTCTCCACGCCGACGCCACACTCGTCTGCGGTGACTATCACTGACAGAACAGAAGCATGACTCATCGGAGAACACGACGTTCCGCCATTCCCTCATCCAAGTCGCTCTAGCCCGGCACCATGCCAGGCGTGCACGTCTATGCTGTGGAGTCAATGGTAGTCTTCTAAGCGGACGCCGGGAGTGCAGGCCTCCTTCAACCAATCGACGGGAAATTGTTCTGGTCGATATTGGAACAGCCAGGGTGTCTTGCACATGCTGAAGAATGGCGGTTGACGTGCCGTGCGGGGCTGCCACCACTTGGCGGCGGATGCACCGATCCTCACGTGCTGACGTCACTCGGGCTGCGCCTGGACCCCTCGCATGTGCCACATGTCCCTGCGCCAACCATCTTCGCCACAGGCGCTGCACCGTGGACACATCCCTATGGGTATCGGCTGCGATTTGACGAAGCGACCAACCTGCCCTTCTCAGCCCGATCACCATACCCCTCGTAAAGTCGTCTGTCTGCTGGAAATGCCTCCGTTGACGGCGGCCTGGCATTCTTAGCTATACACGTGTCCTGTGGCACACGACAACACGTTCTACAATGACTGTCGGCTGAGAAATCACGGTACGAAGTGGGCCATTCGCCAACGCCGTGTCCCATTTATCGTTCGCTACGTGCGCAGCACAACGGCGCATTTCACATCATGAGCATACCTCAGTGACGTCAGTCTATCCTGCAATTGGCATAAAGTTCTGACCACTCCTTCTTGGTGTTGCATTTGCTCTGTCAGTCAGTGTATATAGATATATCTTCATATAATCAAGCTTTCTTCAGTCTGCAATTCACTTTTTGACTCCTTTAATCCTCACCTTTTAACTCTAATTAAAATCTGACTCTAACCATCACGGCATTGGGCTCCTGCGTATCATACCTTCCATTATCCTCCTAGTTAACCTGTGCTCTTTAACTTGTCCATAAGGACTCCAAAACCGTAAAGCATCAACGATAGGTAAATAAATCATGATTATGATGACCATTGTTGTTTAAAGGGGCCTAACAGCCCCTAAGGGTAGGAGGTGAACGAAACGAAAATTGAAACTTCAAAATGTAGCCACTGACTAGAATCTAAAACCAATGATGATGATGAAATGATCATGAAATAAAACAATCAGTGGATCCAACTCACAACGCCATCATTACCGAGATGATACTCAATATCTAACGTGGTACAAAACCCATGTCACCGGCCCCTCATTATGGTCCCAATCACAGGCAATGTAGACCCATAGTGTACCATACTAGGGCAACCCCCACAGGCAACACAAACCCATGGTGTTCCTCACCTAATGGTACTACTACACTCAGTCAACGCGGACCCTTGGTGTTACTCATATAGGGATACTAATCACGGGTGCCAGACAAGCCCGTTGTGTTTCTCACTTAGCGGCACTAATCACAGACAACGTAGACCCATGGTGTTTCTCATAAAGTGGTACTACTCATAGCTAACTAGACCCATTATAAACACACTGCAACCGACCGGTGGAATACACACGATGACCATTATCATAAACAACGCTCAGACCCGGAGTGTTTCTCGCATGATGGTACTACACCTGTGAAACGTACACCCATGGTTTTCCTCGCAAGGTGGTATTAGTTGCAAGTAACGTCGACCCGTGGTGTTCCACACGTAATGGTAATAATCACAAGTATTCACATGGTTCTAATTTCATCATCCCTTGGTCGCCCCCCCTTTTTTTTTTTTTTTTGCTAGGGGTTTTATATCGCACAGACACAGATAGGTCTTATCGCGACGATGGGATAGGAAAGGCCTAGGAGTTGGAAGGAAACGGCCGTGGCCTTAATTAAGGCACAGCCCCAGCATTTGCCTGGTGTGAAAATGGGAAACCACGGAAAACCATCTTCAGGGCTGATAGTGGGATTCGAACCTACTATCTCCCGGATGCAAGCTCACAGCCGCGCGCCTCTACGCGCACGGCCAACTCGCCCGGTTGTCGCCCCTTTTAGTCGCCTCTTACGACAGTCAGGGGACATCGTGAGTGTATTCTTCGTCTGCGTCCACCAATCACAGCGGGTAAAGGGAGAGGGAAAAATAAAAAATAAGGGATCGGACCCTCCAAAAAATGAAGTACCGGACAAAGAAAGACAAGGGCCACGAAGGGCGTGAAAATGAAAGACTCCCTAGCCTTCAAATGCTCTAAAACTGTCGGTGTTGGAAAACAACAAGAGTTGACAAAGGGAGGTCGGACAGGATAGATGTAAGTAAGGAGCCTGGCACAAGTAAGTGGAAGCAATGCCAGGACTCAGCTAAGGGCCCCGTGGTCGCCAACACACGCTTCCAAGTTGAGAGTCCCTTGGGGCTCTTTTAGTCGCCTCTTGTGACAGGCAAGGGATACCGTAGTGTATTCTTCATCTGCGTCCGCCACCCACAGATGAAGGTAAATAAATAAATAAATAAATAAATAAATAAATAAATAAATAAATAAATAAATAAACAAACAAACTCACCGAAACATAATACTTTGAGGGAAAACTAGTAGCCTATATTAAGCGTATTTGTGGCAGTGTTAAACCAGCATTGTATGACGTACAGTGTGGTTGACATAACCTCATAACACCGGATATTCAACCATTTCATCTGTTTCTGCATTTTATGTAACTCATCGCATATACTTGTCAAGAGAGTGCCACTAAAATTCCCACATCACACAAATACCATTCAGTGGTGTTTATTTGAAACGAGGTATGCATTCGCTGATCGTTGACATTGTTAGTGGAATGTTTTCATATTAATCTGATGCTTAATAAAGAACATAGAAAACCTATTTAACCAATATCATATCTAATGATTACTCAAATGTACTCCATTCCATGTCATTATAAAACGGTTAATGACCTCAGTTTTCCTAATGGGTGCGCATTGTAAGAATATTCCACATACTACATTCAACTCACTTCTAGATGTAACTCAGGATTGTCATTGACACCTGAATATACGTGGCATTATATTCACTGCTCTCAAAACAATTGTGACTTCTTCATATGTTTACACGCCCATGATACACATACATATTGAAATGAAAACAAACATGCCATGGAAACAACCTTCAGCTTTGCAAAAATTACGAACTGAAAGGAAAATTTTCCTTGGACATGCTATACAAGATGTCACTGCTCAACGTGTCATTAATACCGGAAAGTACCTGCCTCTGTGGATCAGTGGTAGGTAGTCGGCTTCCGGAATTCAAGATATCGGGTTCAAACCTGGAAAGGGTGGTCGGATTTTGTAAGGGCGGAGAAAAGTCCATTCGAAATTATGTCGTACGATTTCGGCATGTAAAAAATCTCTGGGGACACTTTTGGTGTTTACCAGACACATTTCAGATGCCAATGAAGCATTCTGTTTACTCTGTATGCTTAGTGTAAAACTGAACGTCGAAATTGATGAGAAGACAGCCAGATGGCGTCAAATTAAAAATGTCTGCACACGGTAGCTCATTCCATACGATTATCATTATTATTATTATTATTATTATTATTATTATTATTATTATTATCTAAAGTGGCCTGGCTGCGTAGCTCAGATGGTAGAGCGCTAGCCTTCCGAAAGGTATGTTGGCACAATGGCAGGGGTTGCTTCGAATATGATTGTTATCTGTAGAGAGGGAATGGAAGTGCTACTAGGTGTCTGCTTCTTAAAGCAGTGTAAGTGCACGAGTGTCTTCATTCTACTACTGTTTCCCCCGTTGTCTACCTAGGTCCATACAATCAGCCACGACTTGTGAACACTCCACTCCACCTTTCCCACACGCTTCGAATTGAGGCACTCGTGCCTTTTAACTGACCCTGACACCTTCCAAATATCCAGATTATAATGCAATCTGCTGTTATGTAAACTGAACATGTTATTGCCGAACTAAGGGCAGCCTAAGGCCCCGGGTTTCATTCTTGTCCAGGTCAGTGATTTTCACCTGACTATGAGGGCTGGTTCGAGATCCAGTCCGCCTATGTGATTACAGTTTAGGAACTATCTGACGGTGAGGTAGTGGCACAGTCTAGAAAGCCAGGAATAACGGCCGAGAGGATACGTTACATTGACAAAGTGTCGCTCGTAATCTGTAGGACTTCAGAATGATTAGCGGTCGCTTGGTAGGCCAAGGTCCAACAGGGCGGTAGTACCATGGGGTTGGTTCTATATGAAAGGAGGGCACCTATACTCCAGGCCAACTATAATTCTTTTAAGAATTAATATTATTGATAATCATTCCTTATACTGGTTGCTTAAAAAATTCAAGCTGAAACGGAATATTATCGCAACACACAGATTAGTCAAAGTGCAAAAGCCTTTGAATATGGACGTTGAGACAAGGACGAAAACTTGCTTGTACATTTAAGGGCGAGAATACTTTATTTGAATTACTTTTACAAAATGCTATACATCGTAAAAAATCAGAACTGAGTTTACTATGGCGAAATTATTCCTATATTTAACGTGGTGGGTGACCGTTCAAACAACTGTTGTAAACAAAATTTATTGTTCAGTGTTGAAATTCTCTGTGCACAAATGGCATAACCTTATTCATTGCCGTCCTAAACTACAAGCTACTATTCGAAAGTTGTTGTACTTCGACTGCTCCATGGGCCCCAGTTTCTGAGCAAAATTTTGGATCACTCAGTATAAAATACTCTGTTCTCTCTCCAGACATGAATAACTCAAAGGTTAAAAAGGCTGGGAAGCTGTTATTTTGCATGTAGGCAGGTCTTGACCAGAGAGGACGCAGGAATATTTCGTCGCGGAAAATTCGTATGGGGAACTCGAAAACTGGCCTGCTCGAATAGACTAAAATGTTTTATCCCATAATGGTCTTACTTTGCATTTGTATCGATTGACTCCTCTTTGAAGATCACGTATCCAGGCAATTTGGATTGAAGAATACTTTAGACTAGCTACAGGAACAATGTGGCTGATAATGAGTTTTAGTTACTTAACTACATGATGTATTGGTCACGATTTAATCTATTGTCAGCACCTTAAATCCAAGATTGACCTTGAAGGATAGGAAAATGAGGTCAATCAAGAAAAAATGAAAAGAAATGAATTTTAATTAGTGATAATTTTCTATGTGTAAGATTGCATTAACTGGTGAATATCTTAAGGGACGCCATACTTTTAGCGCTTGAGTAAGTCTACTCACTTGTCCTTTCAAATTTAAGTAATCAGGAAACGGGATTGTAATGTGTACCTTATGTATTATAGTTTATTACACACACACACCATTGAATGGGAAAAAGTAGAAAATGAGCCGTGTACGACCCCTGAGCTTTGCGGCTAACTGCGGCTTAGCTGAGCGGTCTGTCACAGACACCCATGTCGTGAAGAAGGCAACACGTCGTGGGTTAACGTACTTTGAACGTGGAATGATTATCGGCACACGGCGCATGGGTCATAGCATTGCGGAAATTGCACGCGAATTCAGGTTTCCAAGGTCAACAGTGTCGAGGGTGGATCTTCAATATCGCAGAGAGAATGTTACCAACCGCGTAAACCGCCGGATGGGAAGACGACAGGTGTTTAACGAACGGACATCACGTCGCGTTCGCAGAACCATACTGGACGCTCGACGGGCTACTGCGAGTCAGATTACCGCCCAGTTGAATGGTGGGAGTTAGGAATCCATTTCTACGAAGACTGTAAGGAGGCAAATGCACCACATAGGCTTCACCAGCCAACGACCAACTCGTGTCCCTTTCCTGACACCTAGACACAAAGCTCAACGACGCACATGGGCCTGCGAACATCGGCAATGGCACAGTAGCGGCGTGTGGTATGGTCCAATGAATCTCGGTTCCAGTTGTACCGAGCTCATGGGCGCGTGAGAGTATGCGTATGTCCCGTGATGCAATGGATCCTGAGTGTTAACAAGGTTGTGTCCAGGCGGGAGGGAGCTCAGTTCTGGTCTGGGCGGCAGTCTCATTGTCCCAATTAGACCCCACTGTCCGGCTGCAGGTAGCGCTGACAGGTGCACGTTATCTGGACATTCTATCAGACCACCTGCACCCCTTCCTGGCCCTAGAGTACCCTGACGAAGATGCCATGTTTCAACAGGACAATGCGCCATGTCACCGCTGTGGTAGCACGTAGGTCATTGGAGGAGCACTCCAGTGAAGTTACGACTATGTACTGGCCCTCCAGACCCCCCGATCTTAATCCAATCGAGCATTTATGGGATGCTGTTGATGCTCGTGTACGCTCCATAAACCCCAAACCAACTATACAAGACCAATTTTGGGTAGCAGTGCAAGATGTGTGGGTCCAGATCCCTCCAGAACGATTCCAACAGCTTTTAGAGTCGATCCCTCGTCGTATTGCTGCCGTTTTCAGGGGTCGCAGAGGACCATCTAGTTATTAACATCACATTCAATGTCTTCCCAAGATTTGTGGCAACTCAGTGTAGGCTATATATACATATATATTAATACGCTTTTCACTAAAATCGGAGCCCATAAAGGAAGCTGTGCTACAGCACGTATTTCCATTGATTAAATTATTAGTAGTTTAGTGTCATAGACCTCCAAAACTCCATTATAGTAAATGGAATAGCCATTTCTAGAACATAGAGTTGATGTAAATGCCTAGTCACTGAGCCAAAATTATGTTTAAATGGTGTCATGTGAACGTTAGTCAAGATCTGCTGGTGAATGATCGTAATGCTGCACCCAACATGTGACCAACTGGTTGATATTTCAAGCTACGGCAATAGTGGTGCATTGTTTACGCGAAAGGGTTCACATTTCTGAGCTGCAATATATGGTCTGGTGTTGTCGTGCTGAAGTATAGCCCCTGAGATATCTTGAAGGTATGGTTTTAACTTAGTGGCATTGGTTGCACCAGTACTGACTTGCACAGAAAACGATGTAGTGGTAATTACGGCGTACCTACTGGTAATCCAGACCAAGACGACGTGTATTGTTGCAGAATGTATTGTATATGCATTTTTCATAACGCCACTGCGCCGTCGACTGTGAACACAGATTCAGACATCATTCTCACTTGAAAAGAAGCGCATTGTATGCTGAAATGAAAACGAAGCAGGACTTCATTAAGATAAGTTCCAAATTTCAAATTCCTAGATGTTTAGACAGATAGAATCATAAATATTTCCAAATATTGTGTGTGACGACATAATCTGATGATGTTCTTTACGAACGAAACATGTCATTTTTGTTCAATAGTATTTAATTTTTATTCCTGTTTCTGACATGTATTTTATAGTGTAATATTTTATATTGAACCTGTGTGTTCGTCACACCAAAAAGCTTTTAAGTTCTACCCTGGATATTGGCCTTGGGACGTAACTGACTTCCGAACTGGTCCCACACATGTTGTATAATTGACAGACGTGGGGATCTTGATAACCACGCGAGTACCTTAACATCAAGCAGACAGTACATAGGGACACTTGACATGTACGTACGAGCATTGTCCTGTATAAAAATGGCACATGATTCTGTCGCATGAGAGGTAACACATGAGGATGCAGGATGTCCTTGGCGTACTCTTGCGCCGTTACAGTTCCCTGAATCACTACCAGCCGTAACTTGAAGTTATACCCGTTGGACCACCAATCCATGACGCCAAGAGGAGCAACGCTGTGCCTCTCTAAAACATTGGAAGAATTGAACATCTCTCCAGGTCACTGCCACACCCGCAAACGATGGTCCTACGGGGTAGTGCAGAACCGTGATTCATCACTGAACACAGTGCGATACCATTCATCAGCAATCCAGGCGTCCTCCAAATGCAACCGTATGTGTTGTGGTGTTAACGGAAGCCTACGCTTGGGACGATAGTTTCCCAGTCCGGCTGCTGCTAGTCTCCGACCAATAGTGCGGGATGACACTGAATGTTCTCGGATGGCAGGCGATGATGTGAAGTGGGTTACGATGTGCTTCGTGCACAATACGGCGATCGTCCTTTGCGGTGGTCAGAAGTGGTTGACGGGAAAATTGATGCGTTCCCATTCAGTCCAACACCAGGCCTCTGTCAGATCCGAATGTCCCACAAATCTGGCATATTTCTCTGGATATTTCTCAATTCAACCACCTGACCAAATTTAGACCCGGGGTAATATAACGAGATATATGTTTACGATCTGACAAAACAAAGCAATAATTCAAGACCACGAAGTATTGTTGAAATCTGTATCTTCCTTTTTTACACTGACTGACAGAGCAAATGCAACACCAAGAAGGAGTGGTCAGAACTTTATGCCAATTGCAGGGTAGACTGACGTCACTGAGGTATGCTCATGATGTGAAATGCGCCGCTGTGCTGCGCACGTAGCGAACGATAAATGGGACACGGCGTTGGCGAATGGCCCACTTCGTACCGTGATTTCTCAGCCGACAGTCATTGTAGAACGTGTTGTCGTGTGCCACAGGACACGTGTATAGCTAAGAATGCCAGGCCGCCGTCAACGGAGGCATTTCCAGCAGACAGACGACTTTACGAGGGGTATGGTGATCGGGCTGAGAAGGGCAGGTTGGTCGCTTCGTCAAATCGCAGCCGATACCCATAGGGATGTGTCCACGGTGCAGCGCCTGTGGCGAAGATGGTTGGCGCAGGGACATGTGGCACGTGCGAGGGGTCCAGGCGCAGCCCGAGTGACGTCAGCACGCGAGGATCGGCGCATCCGCCGCCAAGCGGTGGCAGCCCCGCACGCCACGTCAACCGCCATTCTTCAGCATGTGCAAGACACCCTGGCTGTTCCAATATCGACCAGAACAATTTCCCGTCGATTGGTTGAAGGAGGCCTGCACTCCTGGCGTCCGCTCAGAAGACTACCATTGACTCCACAGCATAGACGTGCACGCCTGGCATGGTGCCGGGCTAGAACGACTTGGATGAGGGAATGTCGGAACGTCGTGTTCTCCGATGAGTCACACTTCTGTTCTGTCAGCGATAGTCACCGCAGACGAGTGTGGCGTCGGCGTGGAGAAAGGTCAAATCCGGCAGTAACTGTGGAGCGCCCTACCGCTAGACAACGCGGCATCTTGGTTTGGGGCGCTATTGCGTATGATTCCACGTCACCTCTAGTGCGTATTCAAGGCACGTTAAATGCCCACCGCTACGTGCAGCATGTGCTGCGGCCGGTGGCACTCCCGTACCTTCAGGGGCTGCCCAATGCTCTGTTTCAGCAGGATAATGCCCGCCCACACACTGCTCGCATCTCCCAACAGGCTCTACGAGGTGTACAGAAGCTTCCGTGGCCAGCGTACTCTCCGGATCTCTCACCAATCGAACACGTGTGGGATCTCATTGGACGCCGTTTGCAAACTCTGCCCCAGCCTCGTACGGACGACCAACTGTGGCAAATGGTTGACAGAGAATGGAGAACCATCCCTCAGGACACCATCCGCACTCTTATTGACTCTGTACCTCGACGTGTTTCTGCGTGCATCGCCGCTCGCGGTGGTCCTACATCCTACTGAGTCGATGCCGTGCGCATTGTGTAACCTGCATATCGGTTTGAAATAAACATCAATTATTCGTCCGTGCCGTCTCTGGTTTTTCCCCAACTTTCATCCCTTTCGAAGCACTCCTCTTTGGTGTTGCATTTGCTCTGTCAGTCAATGTATTTTATGGATATTGATAGGGGCTCTGCAGGTTACTTATAAACGACACACTTGCATCTTCGGAAAGTGGTGCTGAAGTAGGATTCTTAGCGATGTGTCCCCTAGATTGCAAAACATATCATTGAGTCCATATTCAAGGAACCGAAAATTTTTGGGTACCGAATCTGTGTGAGAATACTCTAGTTCTCCGCACTGATTGGAAGGCGAGAAGGAGATACATCAGACAAATTCATAAGAGAAAGAAAGATTTAAGGCAGCAGTCCGCGGGAAAGTACCGCAACAAGATGGTTGGGACTAGTAGTAACAACCAGATTATTGATTCAGTGTGGCCAGAGGAAATTCAAAGAACATGCAGAATTGCTATTCAACCTAATGACCTATGAAACAACCAGTGGAACCAAAGCGAACAAACACGAATAAATCGAATGATGATTTATTAAATGAAATAAGAGGTCAACTGTTTAAATGCGTATATATACTAGCGGCCTATCGCAACAATAGCTGTGAACTTATTTCTTGTCTCATTGCTTTGCCAGCATTATGATATGATGTAGCACCTGGTTTATTTAGCGAGCTGTTGGAGAGTTTTTCAATTGTCTCTGGATTAAGAGAGGAATTTATAGAATGATCTTAACGAATTCTGTTGTGAAGATTTGATTCTATCACATAAAGCGGACCGTATAATGCTGCGTAATTTTTTGTAGGCAGTAAATCTGAAATGTACCAATGAATCATCCCCTGAATCTTAAAACAGTAAGGATCTAATCCCGAAATTGGCTTCGATTAGCAGAGAAGAATGCAAAGGACACCGTACTATTACACTGCCTTTTACGGTTCACAAAATCGTTATCACGTAGCATCATACCTTTAAGTATTTCGTTTACTTGAGGTTGTGGAAAACAAACCAAACCATTGTAGCAACACGAATTAAAATATCCATTTACCATTTCCGCAGCGAAAAGTCGTGCTTGGCAGTGCAACCGGATTTCATTCAATAACCCTACCCTGAATAAGCCAATGGAAGTTTCATTTTGAATAGTGTTCCAAGCCAACGGTCTTCTTTCCCTATTGTGAAATTATTAACTCGATGCCTAGTTCGAACTTTGGCATCTGCTGTGCTTCGTAAAAACAGGAAGCCTTCTTGGGCGTTTTCTCCAAGGAACAGAACTTATTTCACATGTGACAAAAGAAAATCGAAAACTGTGTGTGTGTGTCCTATTCAGCGCTGAAAATTAACGAACAAAATAATAATCGGCTTCCACCTAAGTGGGTAGGATATTCGCTCAATGAGTAACTAACCATGAAAATAAAATGGAGATCATACTGGACAGAAACACAGAATACTCACTTATCGATAATACGTCCATCCGTCACTGCATTCCAAATTTAATGCAAAGGCGCTTTTGCTACGAATAAATGACTACTTGAGTCAAATGAGGGACTTTTTGAAATGCAGAATGTCCTGAGATAGATTACTTTTTGTTTCTCGGTTATTAGAACGAACATGGAGCAACAACTTGCATTCTAGGGATAACATATTTAACAGAGCCATCTATCGGACCTACATATAAATATCTGCATAGACAACTTTCATAGAGCCACCTACAGCGAATACAGTTAACTACAAAGACTTAAGCATCGTATTATTCGAATAAATGACTATTTAACGCAAATAAAGGACGTTTTTTATGATATTTGTTCGTGGCGTCGACCTCTGTAGATCTTTTGCCATTACTTTCACCATGGGAAAGGAACATACGTGTAAGTGGAATTACGGAAGTGTAGAGTGTTGAATGTGAGGCAAGGAATGTTAAGGACGACAAAAATACCCAGTCCCCAGGCCAGGGATGTTAATCATTTACAATTATAAACCCCTGACCCGGCCGAGAATCGAACCCGGGTGACAGGCGGACGCGTTGCCCCCCCCCCCCCCACACCGCTAGTCCGGACTTAATGAAATAAATGAAATGTTTCCAGTAATCCTCAGATGAAGGCCTTCCTTTTAATGTATGACACATAGGGGTAGTATTGCGGTTTTCTCGCAATTTAGTAACACGTTGAAATATAAAAACAAGTTCCTTTACGTCGCACCGACACAGATATGTCTCATGACAACGATGGAATAGGAAATGGCTCGTGTGAAAATGGAAAACCAGGGAAAAACATCTTAAGGGCTACCGATAGTGGTGTTCGAACCTGTCTCCCGAATGCAAATTCACAGCTACGTGCTCCTAACCTCTCAGTTATAAATATTTTAATAAGAATGTTATTTGTTTAATCTCCCACTAACTACATTTACGATTTTCGGAGACGCTGAGGTGCCGAAATTTAGTCCCGCAGAAGTTCATTTGCGTGCCAGTAAATCTACCGACATGAGGATGACGTATTTGAGCACCTTCAAATACCACCGCACTGAGCCAGGATCGAACCTGCCAAGTTGGGGTCAGAAGACCAACGCCTTAACCGTCTGAGCCACTCAGCCCGGCTATAAATATTTTATTAGGATATGTGATTCCTGGAAGATGTCATATAGAGATATGTACAGAAGTTATATCCTCAAAATATGCAGTATAATCTCTTAGGACAACTCTCTGCATTTCCATTTCTGGAAATGGAAAGCAAGTTTGAGATAACAAAATGACAAATTCAGAGAGATATTCCCGAGTTTCCGCTGTAAGTGCGTACATCAAAAGACATTAATTGAATGGAACTTCAATGTATTACGTTTTTTTTTTTTTTTCTGAATAAACTTTAACTCGGAAAAGGCAAATAGAAAAAGTTTGGTATTTAGAGAAGTGCCCGCTGTTTCAGATGGCCGGATAACCATGAAATTATGAAAGTGGTTATCAACGTAATTTGTCTGTCCGATGCTAACAATTCACTCCATATAACGTTAATTTTAGACCCTTCCTATCCGCAATGTTGCTAGATCAGTGGAAGGGATCTGGAAGTTTATATCTAAGGCATCTTATTTAAACACTTCTTCCAATCTAAGCTATTTACAACCCCATTCTCGTCCGAAGTCTCTATCATAAGAAATAGTCCCCAGCCTACTTAAAAATACTGTAGGATGCGTTACTACTATTACTATTAAATGTCTCTACATTTACATTATCATTAAGATCAATCACTGAGTATTATTATAAAGTTATCGTAAAAGGCGATTCGGTATTTTCATGAAATAATGTGGATATTTTTATCACAGAGATTTATACAAGGTGTGATCGACAAGCAGCGATTTTCTTAATTTTGTAACTTCTTGATGGGAGTAAAATTCCGGTCCATGGGTGAAGTAAGCTTACTTTTACACTATCCGCTAGGGATCCAACGTCTTATTCGTATGGCCTCAGCTACCGTGTGCATTCATTTTAATTATACACCATCCAGGCGTGTATGTAAATCACGAATTTGATTTTCATTCCGAGCAGAGTCTAAGTCAACTAACACATGATACATTATAGGCTACAAAGCAATAGTCATTCTACCATTCTTAAGTGTGAAGAATAAGATGTGCTGGTGGCAATCGTTAAAAGGGTACGGATGTGTCTTCGCGTGTAATTGGTGATATGCACTCGTGTAAGGCTCCTTTGATAGAGAACAGCTCTTTGTGCCATGTTATCCGTTTCATCTCCCTTCTGTCAGTAAATAGCCACCTATTTGTGTGGATATGCACCATTAGATATGGACTATGAATAGAATACCAACAGCTAACTTCACTCACCCTCAGTTCGCGATATGAACGAAGGTTTTACCAGCTCTGCAATAAACGGCAGTAATTTAGTTGGTTCCTGTAAGCATGTACTATGAACTATATTTCTTGAATTAAAATATTTCTTCTGTTTTTATGTAATATGATACATTCCGACGGTCCGCGTGCACAGATAATTGTAGGGTTCGAAAGTTTATGATCTAAAGAATTACAAAAATGCAAGAATTATGCCCTAAAAACGAAATAAGTCCTCCTCTGTGCTGTAGTGGTTAGTGTGATTAGCAGCCATCCCCGGAGGCCCGGGCTCGAATCCCGGCCCTGCCACGAAATTTGAAAAGTGGTACGAGGGCTGGAACGGGGTCCACTCAGCCTCGGGAGATCAACTGAGTAGAAGGGGGTTCGATTCCCTCCTCAGCCATCATCGAAGTGGTTTTCCGTGATTTCCCACTTCTCCTCCAGGCAAATACCGGGATGGTACCTAACTTAAGGCCACTGTGGGTGGGGGCGGTAGAATAACACCCACGGTATCCCCTGCCTGTCGTAAGAGGCGACTAAAAGGGGCATCAGGGGCTCAGAACTTTGGAACGTGGGTTGGCGACCACGGGGCCCTCAGCTGAGTCCTGGCATTGCTTCCACTTACTTGTGCCAGGCTCCTCACTTTTATCTATCCTATTCGACCTCCCTTGGTCAACTTTTGTTGTTTTCCGACCCCGACGCTATTAGGTTTGCGAGGGCTACGGAATCTTTCATTTTCACGCCTTTCGTGGCCCTTGTCTTCCTTTGGCTGATACCTTCATTTTTAGAAGTGTCGCATCCCTTCCATTTTTCCCTTTGGTTAGTGTTATATAGAGGATGGTTGCCTAGTTGTACTTCCTCTTAAAACAATAATCACCACCACCACCACCACCACCACCACCTAAGGCCATGACCGCTTCCTTCCTTCTTCCTTGTCTATCACTTCCAGTCTCCCCATCCCCTCAAAAGGCCCCAGTTCAGCACAGCAGGTGAGGACGCCTGGGAGAGGTACTGATCCTCCTCCCCAGTTTTATCACCCGACCCAAAGTCTCAAGCTCCAGGACACTGCCCTTGAGGCAGTAGAGGTGGGATCCCTCGCTGAGTCCGAGGGAAAAGCCTACCCTGGAGGGTAAGCAGATTAAGGAAGAAAGAAAGAAAGAAAGAAACAAAGAAAGAAAGAAAGAAAGAAAGAAAGAAAGAAAACGAACTAAATTTGACCTAAAATGTAAAATATTACTTAAACACTTTAGGGACTGGTAACAAGTATTAGCTTAAGTGCGGCCAGTATCCAGTACTCGGTAGCCCTGAACATGGTTTTTCATGGTTTCCCATTTTCACACCAGGCAAATGCTGGGTATGTACCTTAATTAAGGCCACGGCTGCTTCCTTCCCACTCCTAGCCCTTTCCAGTCCCATCGTCACCATAAAACGGCACGGCTGTGTCGGTGCGACATAAAGCAACTAGAAAGAAAGGCAAGTATTAGAATATTACTAACATTAAACGTGCTGTAAATGAATTAGCGATAACACAGGCTGTATCCGTGATGATGTTACAAGCTTTGAGGGATGATAAGGTAAGGAAAGGGTGTATTCTGCCCAAACGCAGGTTCGAACCTCCCCAGAGGTGTGCCTGAGCCGGAGTTGACCAGCTCCTTTTAGCTTCTCCATTCCCTTACCCCCCACCAACAGCGCGTGGCAACCCATCCAAATCTTGACCACATACAATGTTGCGTAACTTCGGAGATCTCACGGGATCCGGTGTTTCAACACGCCTACGGCCGTTGGCTCATGGATGATGGAGGATGGCAAATAGATCAACTTGAGTTAAAGAACCATATTCCGGGAACGATCCAGTCAAACTTTAAGCACAATTCTGCTCATTTAAGTCAGTTTACCTGCAAAAGTTTCTCAAGCTGTTCCATTTACAACAAATGTTCGAAATGGCGTTCCCCTGCGTCAATGCAGACATGGCGTCGTCACACAAAGTTCTGCGTACCCGTTCGAATATCCCCGGTGTCGTTTGAACAGCGTCGCAGGCAGTGAGAATTCTTGCCAAGAGATCCTCTTCAGTCTCGACAGGTGTCTCATACACAAGGCTTTTCACATGGCCCCATAAGAAGAAATCAAGTGGGGTGAGATCTGTTGAACAAGCGGGCTACGAAAGAGGAACCTCCCCCTCCTCTTCCTATCCACTTTGCAGGCAATTTCGGATCCAGGTGTTTACGAAAATTCGGTCCAATGTGTGGTGGGGCCCCATCAACTTGGGCGAAGTGTAAGTGGGATGTGTTCCAGGAACGTGGGTAGTACATCTTTGAGTACCACAGTGTCCACTGCTACTGTTAAGAATGGATGGACGTTAAACAAATTGGATTATTGATAACTATTGACTCGATCGTTTCCGGACTACGGTTCCTTCTCTCGAAATGATCCATTTACCGTCCTCAGTCACCCCTGAAAGTTTGTAACCTCATCACGCATACATCCTGTATAGCAAGCACGTTTAATCATGCAGACTGACAGAGCTAGAGTAGATAGGTTAAAGCTTCATACATTCATTCAGGAGCACTTCTCACTCTGTCTTCCTAAAGAAAAACCAAAAAGCCAAGTATTAGCGTACTCCTTGGTATCTGTCTGCGTATGTTCGCAGTGTCAGTTTCTCGGAATCGCGTCTTATATAGCTCCTAACTCTCTGTTTCGGGAAAAGAAAGAAAAATGCATGCACTACAGTATTTTGAAATCCTATGTTTGAAAATCGACGCAGATAAAATGTACCTTGTTAAGAACAATGCTTCAGTTTCAATAAAAATGCTCACAACATAACCAAGCATGACATTATATCACTAAAATGAGAAAATATATGACTAAAATAATATACATGGCCGAAATACGCATTTATATGCAACTTAAACAAGGTCGGAGACCCATCTTACACAGTTATTGATTTCTGGTAAAATGAGCTCAGGAAAAAATATGAATTTAACATCCAAACCTTAATAATCAGACTCACACCGGCCTCACACCGCCTGACATACTCGATATTCCATTATCAGTGAATTTTTACAACTTGTTTTACGTCGCACCGACACAGATAATTCTTTCGGCGACGATGGGATAGGAAAGGGCTAGGAGTGGGAAGGAATCGGCCGTGGCCAAAACTAAGGCACAGCCCCAGCATTTTCCTGGTGTGAAAATGGGAAACCACGAAAAACGATCGTCGGGGCTGCCGACAGTGGCGGCTCGTACCCCCTATGTCCCGGATTCAAGCTCACAGCTGCACGCCCACAACCGCACGGCCATCTCACCCGGTAGTGAATAATTTAAGTCATCAGCTAAATGGCACAATGATAAATTTAGCGTGTTGATGCAACCTCACCCCGTCGGGGCGTCGTGCCTTGAGCACTCGATTTCGTACACTCAGTACATTTCGAAGCCCCGTAACAAGTTTATGTGTCGGCCGATTTTAAAGAATCGTGCCTCATTTTGTTCGAAAATAAACCGGCTAATAAACAGAATTATAGTGAATACAAGCACAGTTTATGAATACGTGACTGTGAACTTCGAAGGATATGCAACAAAATTTACTTTCGTTGTTTCTACAAAGGTAACAATTCGCCAACCACCCATAAATGTTTACATTATGAAGAGATCCCGGCAACGTTAACATAATGGCAAAAGTATTGTGACGAAGTGATTAGGATACACGGTTCGAGTCACGTAACTCTGAGCTTGCATTTGAGATATAGGTGCTGGCCGCAACAGTAGCAGTGATGTGGTGGTGATTATTATTTTAAGAGGAAGTTTCTCTATATGACACTAATCAGAGAGAAAAATTGGAAGAGAGAAAAATTGGAAGGAGTCCGACACTTCGAAAAATCAAGATATCGGCCAAAGGAAGACAAGCGCCACGAAGGGACTCCCCTAGGATTCGCAAATCTAATACCTTCGGGGTCGGAAAAGAACAAAAGTTGACCAAGGAAAGTCAGACAGGATAGATAAAAGTGAGAAGCCTGGTGCAAGTAATTGGAAACAATGCTAGGACTCAGCTATTGTCCCCATGGTCACCAACCCACGCTCCGAAGTTGAGAGCCACTGGGGGTAGCCCATGGTCATGAAGGTAGTTTTTAACAGTTTGCTATGTGCACACCGGGAAAATGGTGGGTCAGTAACTTAATGAAGGTCACGGCCACTTCCTTCTCAGTCCTAGCACTTTCCTACCCTATCAATGCCAAAGGGCCTAACTGAATTGGTGGGACGCCCGCCATCGGTCGACGTACGAGTGCTGCGCTCACTCCCAACTTTACTTCATCCTCCTTCATAAACAAAATAAGCGAGCATTTTGGGGATCCCTTTAGCTACCCAAAATAATGTTAGAAGTGGGACGGACACAGCAATATTGTGTAGCGTGCTCTTCAGTTGGACACAATTGTTACTACAGGGACGTGAGAGTGAGCCCCGTGCTCCCATGTCGACCGGCGGCGTAACTTAAGTTTTTATTCATGATGATGATGACGATCTTTAAAGGGACCTAACAGCTACGTCATCGCCTTTAATGGTACGAGGTGCAACTAAATAAAAGTTAAAACTTCAATATGTATCGACTGACTAGAATCTAAAACGAATAAGGATGAAAAATTGATCGTCAAACCAAAACAATCAATAGATCCAGTTCACTATGCCTTAATTACTGGGATGATGCTTATTATCTTGTTTTTTTTTTTTTTTTTGCTAGTGGACTTACGTCGCACCGACACAGACAGGTCTTATGGCGACGATGGGATGGGAAAGGCCTGGGAGTTGAAAGGAAGCGGTCATGGCCTTAATTACGATACAGGCCCAACATTTGCCTGGTGTGAAAATGGTAAACCATGGAAAACCATCTTCTAGGCTGCCGACAGTGGGATTCGAACTCACTATCTCTCGGACGCAAGCTCACAGCCGCGCGCTCGTAACCGCAATGCCAACTTGCCCAGTGCTTATGATCTAAAGGGGTACCAAATCCAGGTCACCGGCCCCTCGTAATGGTACTGATCGCTGGTTAAGCAGAACCATGGTGTTCCTCCTATAGTGGTAATAATCACAGGTGACGCAGACTCATGCTGCTCCTCGCATGGTGCTAGTAATCACAGCCAATGCCGACCCATTGGTGTGTCACACCTAATGCCACCACTCACAGGTAACACAGACCCATGCTGTTCCTCACATAAGAGTACAATTAAGAAGCAACGCAGACTCATGGTGTTCCTCATAGTGTGGGACAAATCAAGGGCACCGGCCATATCCGTGGTGTATCTTAAATACACCAAGCACACGCCACGTATACTCGTGGTGTTGCTCACTTGGTGGTACTAATCATAGGCAATGTAGACCCACCGTGTATCACACGTTATGGTACCGCCCATGGGCAACAAACACGCATGGTGCCCCACACATAACGGTATCAGTCAATCAATACTGATCTGCTTTCGGGCAGTCACCCAGGTAGCAGATTCTCTATCTGGTGTTTCACCAGCCTTTTCTGTAAGTGATTTTTTAAGTGAATTCAACGGAATTTGAAATGTATTGAAAATATCCCTTGGTAAGCTATTCCAATCCCTAATTGCCTTTCCTTTAAACGAATATTTGCCCCAATTCGTCCCCTTGAATTCCATCTTTATCTTCATATTGTGATATTTCCTATTTTTAAACACACCATTCAAACTTATTCGTCTACTAATCTCATTCCATGGCAGCTCCCCGCTGACAGCTCGGAACATACCACCTACTCGAGCAGCTCGTTTTCATTCTCCCAACTCTTCCCTGCCCAAATTAGCAACATTTTTGTAACGCTACTCTTTTGTCGGAAATCACCCAAAACAAATAGAGCTGCTTTTCTTTGGACAGTTTCCAGTTCCTGAATCAAGTAATCCTGGTGAATGTCCCATACACTGGAACCATACTCTAGTTGGGGGCTTACCAGAGACTTATATCCCTCTCCTTTACATCCTTATTACAACCACTAAATACCCCCATGACTACGTGCAGAGACCTGTACCCTTTATTTAAAATCCCACTTATTTGATTACCCCAATGAACATTTTTCCTTATATTAACTCCTACGTACTTACAATGATCCCCATAAGGAACTTTCACCCCATCAACGCAGTAATTAAAACTGAGAGGACTTTTTCTCAGTTGCCTGCCTGCAGAGGTTTATTTCCTTTTTAGCAGCGTATTCTGGATGAGTCTTCCTTGTGATGTGAATTTTTTCAACCATACCAATACCAATGTGTCATCCACGAGTTGAAACATAAAGAACGCAGCTGAGTCAAGGCAAGAACGACCGAAGGCCTAATAGCTACGCGCTGAAGCTTTAGCTCATCGCCTAATCGTCCCTTGGATGTAATAATATTGCTGTAGAAGGGATTTCTAGAGATTATGACATTTTAGAACTGTGACCTGATTTATTATCCCCAGTCTTGAGTTCATCCTTCACGACTGGAGTGTGTGTTTCTCGCGAGTTACACAACATTTTATTATCGTACGCATCCGTAATACAGTCCTATTTCATGATTTCCGGCCAAACTGCTGACACCAGGGTTCTATTCGATCCTATTTCCTACATTTTTTCCGCTAAAATATCTATAACGAATTACCGGCCCCCACTGTTAGAGGAAGACGATTTACGGGTCATGATAAACAAAATGTTGGAATTTAGTGGGGAGAACTGCGATATTACTGAAGTACGCTATGCCGAAGGGGAATTCGTAATTGACAGGAATTTACATGGAAAATGTACTATAAGCTCGAATATACAGGGTTTTGGAC
Organism: Anabrus simplex; assembly: GCF_040414725.1. Classification (NCBI taxonomy): domain Eukaryota; kingdom Metazoa; phylum Arthropoda; class Insecta; order Orthoptera; family Tettigoniidae; genus Anabrus; species Anabrus simplex. The sequence continues at coordinate 114,310,944 of NC_090265.1, forward strand.
GTAGCTGATGCGAATGTTCAGCAGTCGCAGAAGAGATAACACGTGTTCGATTCCAGTTCAAGTAGCGATCGTGACAGCGACAGTTGTGACGATAATAATTACAATCCAACCATTGCAAGTTCTTTGTCAACTTATACTGAAAATGGACAAAGAAATTCCCGCTTTTTTTCCAAATTTCCATCGTGATGTAAAAATAGTGTTTTTAGGGAAAACAAAACTAAGCGAAATATTTCAATTACTTTCTTATGACGAGATATGCCAGAACATAGCTGAGCACACAAAAGATGCCGAGCAGGAAATCGCACATAAATCCCATTTTAGTAAGACAAAAGGAAGGAATCGAGATCAAGACCGTTTCCAGACAAATAAGGACGAAATAAGGTTTCTTATGTCCATTCTGTTGCCGCAGGGAATTGTAGAGAAACCCAAATTAGGACACTATTTCTCTCAATCGTTTGTTCACTACGCCTACTTTCTATAAGCTGATGACACAGAAGAGATTTTCTTCTCGGCAGATTGAGTGGCCTGGCCAGCCTCCTGACCCCAATTTGGCAGGTTCTATTCTGGCTCAGACCGGTGGTATTTGAAGGTGCTCAAATACGTTGGCCTCTTGTCAGTAGATTTCCTAGCATGCAAAAGAACTCCTGCGGGACTAAATTCCGGCACCTCTGTGTCTCCGAAAACCGTAAAAGTAGTTAGTGGGACGTGAAGCCAATAACATTATTATTATTATTATTATTATTATTATTATTATTATTATTATTATTATTATTATTATATGATTTACCTCCACAGCTTTTTACATATCTCTGACAATGAGGTGAATAAGGCACAACTTCCTCCTCAAATATACGAGATAAATCCAGTATTTGACAACCTGTTAGCAACATTTTCGGAAGCTTATACCCCTGGTGGCAAAATGTCAATTGATGACAACCTCATGCTATGGAAAGGGTGGCTAGGGTGGAAAGTTTACGTAACAAGAAAACGATCGCGTTTCGGAATGGAATTATATAAATTATGCGAAGGCGAGACAGGTTATATAACATGACCTTCTTCCGTTTGTATCATAATTAACAGCTGTAAAAGACATAACACTCTGAAGACTGTAAATACTGTAAATTACCTGTACTGTAGTGTAATATAGTCCGTTTATGCCACTTATGAATTGTAGGGAGGCGATATAAACTTGATCCCTCGAAAGCGCTAATCAACATAACAGAAAAATTCGTGAGTGTTATAATTTATTCCATTGTACATTTTTAAGTACATGTAAACTTTGTAAATCTACAATTTACATATGCAGAAACATTTATTTACAGGCAGAGATTGATAGTAAACTGCCTAAAATATTCAGGTGAAAGTTAATGTATAAACAAAAACCAGAGTTTTGCTGTTAGGAAGAATCAATCTCGATTTCACAGTGTGAAAGCACTTAGTACGTTTTTGCACAGGGTATTGAAAAATTAAAATAATCGAATTTTTCAACAATTAAATACATTATATTCAAGTAAATATTTCTCTTTTGGCCCTTCAATAGTTCATTTTAGTCTAAGATTGTTTTTTATCAAGTAATTAAATATTTTCTTCAATCAGGGAAATCGCTCCCCACCTGGGAGTGACCTAGTGTGAACCGAGCTCTCCGCTTAAGGGGTTCATAGTAAGAAAAATGGAGCAAGAGTAGAACCATCGCGTGTAATGAAGCATTGAAGAGGAAAACCACTCAGAAGTTACCATAGACAGTGCATCTTGAATGAGTTCAATAAACGTAGTGAATAGAATCCAGGTTTAGTAGTTTATTCAGAAGTTCAGATCTTCGCACTGTTATCGTATGCGATGCGCAGCCCTGTACGTCCGAACACGAGACGTTGACGGGGTGGAGGTCGGTACTACACGCTCAGCGAATCATAACTCTTTCTTTGGCGGAGGCGTGGACATACCATGTTTACATCAGGATTTAACTCTCGTGAAAAGACATATAATCATCCGTGGTGTGCCGCACATAATGGTACTGCTCCTAGGTAATGTAGGTGGTGGTGGTGATTATTGTTGTAAGAGGAAGTACAAGAATGCAACTATTCTCTATATAACACTAATCAGAGAGAAAAATTGGAAGGGGTCCGACACTTCGAAAAGTGAACATATCGGCCACAGGAAGACAACGGCCACGAAGGGCCTGAAAATGAAAGACTCTCTAGCCTTCGCGAACCTAATAGTGTCGGGGTCTGAAAAGAACAAGATTTGACCAAGTGAGGTCGGATAGAATAGATGAAAGTGAGGAGCCTGACACAAGTAAGTGGAAGCAATGCCAGGACTCATCTAAGGGCCCCGTGTTCGCCAACCCATGCTGGAGCCCCTTTTAGTCGCCTCTTAAGACAGGAAGGAGATACCGTGGGTGCTATTCTACCGCCCCCACCCACTTGGGGATAGGTAATGTAGCCCCATGATGTCCTCTCATGGTGGTACCGATCACAAGTAACATCGACCAATGTTGTTCCTCATGTAATAATCACAAGTAGTCTCGTGATTCCACTGTCATCAACCCTTGGTCGCCCCATTTAGGCGCCTCTTACGACAGCCAGGGAATTCCGTGCTTGTATTCTTCGTACATTCTGCGTTCCCCACCCACAGTGGGTTAGTTTTTATATATATTGGTATTTTATTTCCTGACTGACTTCACGTTTTGGTGTGAAAAGTGCATTTCAAACACGGGTAACGACAATGTTATTAGGGAGTGCTTGGAAGAGACTGACAGTGAAGTGAACGATGAGTTACACGCAGCAACGGTGCAGGTGGGACTACATCTGAAGTTTTCGTCATTGTATGAAGTACGGGAGGTTATTGTTGCTGCTGAGAGCCGTCAGGTTCGTTGATATGAGAACTAAAGTTAGGCAATGGAGATTACGCCACATATGTTTGCACGGGCGTCAGCACTCGGCATTCACACTGATCTACGGATCAGCATACAGACGTACATCTGGTCTGAACAAGAACGAACAACTCCGTAGCCAGTTCAAACCAAAGACAGAGTGAAATGTGCGTTCTGCCCTAAATGAAATACACGCAATACTACCTCAAGGTATGAATAATATGAGGTGCCCATCTGTCGTGAACACACTATGATCTCCGAGAATTAGAGTAGGTGAAGCTTTATCTGACCCTGTAATCATTAAGAGGGGAATTCCTCAAGGCAGTATTATCGGACCTTTATGTTTATGTAAATGATATGAGTAAAGGAGTGGAATCGGAGGTAAGGCTTTTTGCGGATGATGTTTTTCTCTATAGAGTAATAAATAAGTTACAAGATTGTGAGCAACTGCAGCGTGACCTCGAAAATGTTGTGAGATGGACAGCAGGCAATGGTATGTTGATAAACGGGGTTAAAAGTCAGGTTGTGAGTTTCACAAATAGGAAAAGTCCTCTCAGTTTTAATTACTACGTTGATGGGGTGAAAGTTCCTTTTGGAGATCATTGTAAGTATCTAGGTGTTAATATAAGGAAAGATCTTCATTGGGGTAATCACATAAATGGGATTGCAAATAAAGGGTACAGATCTCTGCACATGGTTATGAGGGTGTTTAGGGTTTGTAGTAAGGATGTAAAGGAGAGGGCGTATAAGTCTCTGGTAAGACCCCAACTAGAGTATGGTTCCAGTGTATGGGACCCTCACCAGGATTAATTCAAGAACTGGAAAAAATCCAAAGAAAAGCAGCCCGATTTGTTCTCGTGATTTCCGAAAAAAGAGTAGCGTTACAAAAATGTTGCAAAGTTCGGGTTGGGAGGAATTGAGAGAAAGAAGAAGAGCTGTTCGAATAAGTGGTATGTTCCGAGCTGTCAGCAGAGAGATGGCGTGGAATGACATTAGTAGACGAATAAGTTTGAGTGGCGTTTATGAAAGTAGGAAAGATCACTATATGAAGATAAAGCTGGAATTCAAGAGGGCAAATTGGGGCAAATATTCATTTATAGGAAGGGGAGTTAGGGATTGGAATAACTTACTAAGGGAGACGTTCAATAAATTTCCAATTTCTTTGAAATCATTTAGGAAAAGGCTAGGAAAACAACAGATAGGTAATCTGCCACCTGGGCGACTGCCCTGAATGCAGATCAGTATTGATTGATTGATTGATTGATTGATTGATTGATTGATTATTTATCTATAACGCTTTGTCTTCCATGCCAAGAAAAAGACGGAAAGTGAGATTCCATGGTCGTTCTAGCCTCGGCCTCCAATTCAAACTTTTTTTTTTAGTTTGCCCACTGTGGAGACACGTTCGGAAATATGAATTAGGATGATAGTCTCTTCACATAAGAAAATGCATTATTAAATTGTTTCACTTGTGTAATCTTTTAGAGAAAATTGGTGTGTTTCCTTGTATGTAAGAAGAATTCATTATAATAATGTTGAGAACTATTCTTAGCAGACAAAGTAGGGGTCCCCATGCAACGAAATACGCAAGTTTATAAATTGTGCGGAAAGTTAAAGGGCCGAAGGTCCTGGAAGGGTTTCAAATTTTAAGTCTTGAATAGTTCTATCAAACTAAAGAACAAATCGATCAACATTTTCATTTTTTTTTTCTATACGCTTGGCCATCTGGAGTTCCCACTTTGGGTACTTTCATTTCTAGCCAAGCCCCGCATGTTCTATAAATTTGAGCGAAATCGGTGGTGACGAGTAGGGAATGGTCCCTTCTTAGTACGTCCCTACATCATTCCCAAACAATTTATCTAACACGTAATAAAACAATAACAAAACCATACTGAAGAACGTAATAAATCGGAGGTGAGCGCTGCGTTCACATGTCGACCAATGGTGGGTTAAAACAAGAGTGACCAAGCGAGTTGGCCATGCGGTTAACGTCGCGTAGCTATGACCAAGAATTCGGGAGATGGTGGATTCGAATCCCACCGTCCGCAGCCCTGAAGATCGTTTTCCGTGTTTCCCTCGTGTTCACATCAGGCAAATGCTGGGGCTGTACCGTAATAAAGGACATAGCCGGTACCTTCCAATCCTTGCGTTGCCGATAACCTCGAACGTGTTAGTGTGACGTTAAACTACTAGAAATAAAAGAAAGAATCGCGAAGATATTTCCAGGCGATCAAATGCAACACCGTAGTTGGTAAATGTGCACAGGGAAGTCAGTCCCACGGCGCCGTTGTATGCTGTAATCATCGCATTCAACGCCGCGTGAGAAGGCTACTGGGGCACTATGAAAGTATCTGAAGCCGGAGGACGATTTAGAACTTTGATGAAGGTTGTTTTATATACAATATTTGTTTTTGTATATCACAAACATCTTTCTGACCTTATTTCTAACCTTATTTCTCACATCATTTTGACATAATCGTGTGCTTCGGTTACACAACAAAATGCTATTAAAATAATTGTAAGTGATGTTTACAATTAGAATTAAGTTCTTTGCAATTAACAAACAAATTGCGTTGTTAATAATAATGTTATTTTCTTTACGTCCCACTAACTGCCTTTTTACGTTTTTCGGAAACGCCGAGGTGCCGGAATTCAGTCCCGCAGGAGTTCTTTTACGTGCCAGTAAATCTACCGACACGAGGCTGACGTATTTGAGCACCTCGAAATACCACCGGACTGAGCCAGGATCGAACCTGTCAAGTTGGGGTCAGAAGGCCAGCGCCTAAACCGTCGGAGCCACTCAGCCCGGCATTGGTTAATCGAGTTTCATTTCTTTCATCACATGCAGATATTGTCACACCGAACGAGTTGGCTGCCTGGTTTGATTCACATAACTTGCATCGGCGCATAGTGGGTTCGAACCCCACTGTCGACAGCACTGAGGACGATTTTCCGTGGTTTCGTACTTTCACACATGTACCTTAATTCAGGCTATGGTCGCTTCCTTCATTTTCCGTCCCATCGCTCCTAATGATCCGTCTGGGTCGATGCGACGTAAACAAAATAAAATAGACTTTGTCACGGCCAAAATACCCGTAGCTGTGTACACGTTGCACCCTACACCCATTTCGTGTGGGAGCCCATTAGTTTCACATTATAAAAATTGAAGGCTGAGATATTTTCTATCCAATGCTGTTTCTTCGTAGGATATTGGCATAGTTTGAAAGGCAGAGGAAGACTTTGATCATTTCCCAAGCTATCACGCTTGTAGCTTTTCTTTGTGACTTTTGCTATCGCGGTTATCTCCAAGGAACCGCCACTTCTAGGCGTAATCTGATGAGAATTTTTTTTTAATTCCCCACTTATTGATCATTGAACCGCAGCCTCCTCGGAGAGAAAGCCATACGATTATCACGGCCCATTTTGATCTTCTTGGTGGCACAAATGTAGTTCCCGTTTGTCCGGCTTCTTCTTTGAATGGTCAGTGTAGCTGCCTATGCTTCTGAGGGCCCTGGGTTCGATTCTGCGCTGTGCCGGAGGTTTGCACTTTTCGTATAGTTAATTACGAAGGGCATACTATATTGCTTTAAACTTTACCTTTTGTACGTCCGGGTATGGTTCACATTTCACTTTTGAAGGTAGTGTTTTGTTCCACCGTTTGGTAGCAGCACACGCACAGGCACCAACGAATACTCTCATCATAGCCATTTCATAACAGCACTGGCAGCGTAGGAGCAGACAACACGGAAAGCAATCGTCAGGGACAGCGCTATACGACTTGGTTTCTACGGAAAGAAGGCATGACCACTGCAGAAATTCATCGGCGCATGGTGGCAGTCTGTGGAAGGAATGTGACACTGTCAACACCAGCCAACATTGCCCGAGTCGAACAGGCCATCCAAGGAAACAAATGCATCCATTTTGCGGAAATGGAGACAGCTACGGAAATTAGTCGAAACACCCTGCACCGGATCGTGTACGACTATTTACAGTTGTGGAGGTGTCATCCACGTTTGTGCGTAGACTCTTGTCTGAAGACGAAAAGCAGAGGCGTGTGGACAAGTGCAGATAACTTTTGCAACGCCATGATCAAGATCAAGCCGACTTCATGGCTAGGCTCGTGACTGGTGATGAGACACAGTTCGATTACCACGAGCCACAAACGCAACAACAGTCGATACAATGAAAGCATAGGGGCAGTCCACCACCAAAGAAATGTCGAACAGTGCCATCAGTTGGCAAGCGAACATTAAGAAACGTCTGCGTGATCGCCTATTTGCGGACTTTTCAGAACTGGGCACAGCTGTCAAGGCATGGGTAAGCGGCACTCCGAAAGAATGGTTTAAGGAAGGTCTGGAGAGACTGACACATCGATGGCAAAAGTGCGTACAGCTACAAGGAGAGTATGTTGAAAAGGTGGACGTAACAACTGATGTGTAATGTACTTCATTTGGGTAGAACAAAATAAAGTTTAAAACAATATAGTACGCCCTTCGTACCTTGGTTTGGGGACTGGTCCTTTGTTCCACTTAATACATATCTAATCGTCTAGAAACAACATATTACATTATCAACCACTACAGAAATTCATGATTTTATCCCTCCACATTGGGTAATGTTCCAGCTAATGCAGAATGGCCACTGAATACACACACACACATACATACACAATTTAGAAGCATATATACATGGTTCTTTATTAGGTAGACCTACTCCGAACATTAGTGTGCAAATCTACATTATCCCTTAAAAGGGTCTGGATTCATCTGGCACTGATTCAGCAATATGATGGGCCGTGGATAACGAATCATGTAGCATACACATCAAATCGTGCTACGCATATTCCGAGATTACATGAAGTGGAAATAATAATAATAATAATAATAATAATAATAATAATAATAATAATAATAATAATAATAATAATAATATCCGTGAGGTATTACATAGATGTGTGGAAGAAATTTAGTTTGTGTATTACGTCCTAAAATACATCGTTAACTGACGTCAAAGGAAGAACGGGTTCCACGCAATGACAGTGACAAAGTGGGTTGATTGTGCTATACGACATGTTTATGTGCAATTTAACGATTTACGTAAAAATCTCGTAAAGAAACGTCATGTGATAATTTCAGGTGCAATCAGTGTTTCGGTTATGTGAATGAATCGTATCCATTGAATTTCATTATTATTTCCGTCTTAAATTGAGGATAATAATTGTTTTGGGATAAGTCAAAATTCAAATTAGCAGTGGATTAATAAATACCATTATTAAAACAGAAATGTATATACAGCGTGAAGCGAAATTCGCGCACTCGGGCGTCGCAGCGTGACTCCTCACATGCCAGCAATAAAGAAATGTCTCTCACAAAAGTTCGTCCTGCGAGTATATCCGGCAGAAAAAGGACGTTGATGTGTGGCAATCTGACAACACTGTAACCACATGTAGAGTAACTACCTCTCTCAGCACTTATAAGTCGTGCTGTGCTGTTGGTGCAGTGGATAGAGTTTTGGGTTAGCATGCAGGAGGTCGAGGGGTCGATCCTGGGTTGAGCGGTATGGTTTTGATTCCATAAATATAGTCCAAGTGATATGGTATCTGGCATCTTAATCGTCAACAGTGAATAGATTCACGCCCACGACGTGGAAAGGGCGTCTTTCAAAGCTGACCAATGAAAACGATTGTTCGTCCATTTCTATGATCGTAGCATGTAAGTTCAAATGGGTTCTAGAGGCCCCACAGCAATCGCTCTTGACGATTGAGATGACAGTTACCTTACCACCTGGACTACATTTAGGATCGACCCCTCGACCTCGTGCATGCTAACCCAAAACTCTATCCACTGCACCAACTGTACAGCAGGACTAATATGTGCTGACAGAGATAGTTAAACTACGTGTGGTTACAGTGTTGCCAGATTGCCACTCCTCAACATACATTTTCTGCCTTATATACTCGCAGGACGAAATTTTGTGAGAAACATTTTTTATTGCTGGCATGTGAGGCTTCGCGCTGCGACGCCCGAGTGCGCGAATTTCGCTTCGCCCTGTATATACACACACACTCATGTTTATAAAAACGAGAACATCTTGGGAGACTACAGATAGGAAGTTCATATTCATAAGTGCTGAAGTGCTGCAGCACATTGTCTATTTGAAAAATATATGACTTTAATAATATTATCTACAATAAAATACAGTGCAATGAAAAAGACGCCAGCCAAAGAATAACAAATCATTCAACTCTCCTCACAACCATGTTAGTCGTGGGCTCCATGCCGGGTGCTGCCTGTGCAGATCACAGCTCAGCGAGGCTCAGCGAGAATTTCTAAGCCTTTTGCCACAAAGCAGGAACTCCGCCTTTTGCGCATGCGTGCCTAACTTCTTCGATAGGCTGTGGAAAGAACAGCCAAGACATCACTTCACAGCGAGTCTTCGTTCCGCCACAGAGGGGCAGCACTGATCACATCAGCATTTCGACCATTATGAGAACGTGGGAGGTGACTCAGCGGTGTTATTTACGAGTGGATAGCTCAAAGCAAACGGGAAGCAAAATACTGTAGAGGAAGCCATCAGCTGCAGGTCTCATAATACACCCAACTTGCCTATTCCATAGCCACATTTGTAAATCGATGAACTATAAAATATGTACTTTTTATGTTGTCAAAATAAAGGACTTGATAGGCTATTGTGATGTCCTTTAATTACAAAATGTCTAGTTTATAAATTTCACTAACTAAACTAGTGTCCTCATCCCGAGTTGGTGCAGCTCTTTTCAGGCACACCCCCAATGGAGGTGAGCTGCGTGTACTATTTTAACCACATAACAGCCCTCCTGCCTTTCTTAAATTTCTGACAGTACCTGGAATCAAACCCGGGCCCCCGAGGACGGCACCTAATAACACTAACTGTTACACTACGGAGGTGGAAATAAATTTCACTATAGCAACATAACATGTAATTTTGCATTACGACGTTGCTGATTATATTTCAATGACTTTTATAACGTTGCGAAGTTCTGTTTTTGCACGCTCACAGCAAGTGTTTCAGAGTTCGTGAATGTTTTGTGATTGAAAGTGTTATTGTGTGTTGAATTAGTTTTGTATGAGGAATGTGTATATGTGTTGGGGTGGTTTGCGTGTTTGTTCAGTATGAAAAATTCGGTGGAGAGCCTCTTGAAAACTGCATATGTTTCTAAATATTTTTTTTTTTGGACGGGGGATGGGTTACAGCACACAACTGATTTTCTGCACCAGCCGCCACTGTTCACAAGACATGTGTATTAGTATGTTCTGAAGAAAGGAATATCATTTGAATCATGCCTGCCTTCAGGTTGAAGGTCCACATCGATATCTCGGCGCACCACCACCGACTGGTAAAATGTGCTTGCGGCTCTCGTTGTCGCTATGAACCGAAGGTAATGGTTCAGTGTGACTTGAGCAGACGCGCAGGATGCCTCGCAGACGTATGCGAGAACCGTACCGTCAAACGAGTGAGTTTGAAAGAGGGCACATTATTGGCATGAGAGAACATGATGCATCCATCCGGAAAACTGCTGCTCGTGTGGGACGAAGTGTGTCGGCAGTGCAACATGTGTGTACGTAACGGTTCACAGGAGGCCGTAGAACACGACGAGATGGGTATAGTCGCACCACCCAGACCATCCCCCGAGAAGTTCGACACCTTATCCGGATGGCATTGTAGGGGAGATCTGCACCCTCCTCGGCTCCCGCGCAGCATGGAGCAGTGCAACACATTGTACACTATCCCGCCGTTTATTACAGTCTGGGTTACCGGCGCGTCGTCCATTTCTTCGCCTACTTTTGACTAATGTGCATAAACGTGCTAGACTGCAATGATATATGGAACGACGTCACTGGGGACAGGAATGGCAGCAGATAGTGTTTTCTGACTAATCCAGGTTCTGTTTGTTTGCAAATGATGGCCCGGTTTTGGTTCGCCGCAGACAGGGGGAGAGGCATAACATTGACAGCATTCGCACAAGACAGACAGCGCCAAATCAAGACCTTATGCTGTGTGGTGCTATTGGGTACAATCACAAATCACAGTTGCTGCGTGTCCAGTGTACTGTGGCCAGTTTGAACTACGTGAATGACACTCTGCGACCCGTAGCCATACCCTTTCTGCACGATACCCCAGACGCCATATTTCAGCAGGACAATGAACGACCACATGTTGCTGCATGAACACGTGCCTTCTTGTTGTCACAGGATGTCAGACTGTTGCCCGGGCCCGCCCGAATACTGGACTTGTCGTCAATCGAAAATATGTGGGATATGGTCAAACAAAGGGTGCGGCGCTGTGACCCAATGCTAACCACCAAGGATAAACTGTGGAAAAAGATGAATGCAGCATAAATGGTTATATCCCAGGACGTCATTCGCCCTTTACACGCGCCGATGCCATCACGCATGGAACAAGTTATCAGTGCCCATGGAGGACCCAGTGCCTACTAAGCAAAAGGACACATGCTGAACCTAGGTGACTGAAATGCTAATTGTTTCTGCAGAACATACTTAATGAACAGTCCTGTGAATATGAACTTCCTATCTCTAGTATTTCAAGGTGTTCTGTATGTGCGTACATTGCCGTGTACATTAGGAGTGTTTATTGGAATTTACTACGTCAATGCGCTTCAGTATGTCTTTTGTTTTTGAAGACTTTCCGGCAATTGAAGCTAGGCCTTGTTATTTTCGTGATATTATTGGTCCAGGGATCATATTAATTTTGGTGAAATACATGATTTAGTCTTAGGTCTTGCAATTTTCGTAATATCATTATTGGTCTATGGCTCATGCTATTTTTGATGAAGTACGGGATTTAGTGTTAAGTCTTGCAATTTTCGTAAAATACGTTCAATGCCCTCGCTAAAGAAGGCCATTATATACTCGACACTTTTCACTTCCATTTTTCGGTTCGAACTGACCGCGTTAGTCATGATGGACAAAGATATTGAGAATTCACAGACATTGCACTCCCATTCGTCGGTGCTAGTCCTGAATCTCAAGAAGGAAGACGGGACGATGAAGTGAACCACACAGTGTTTGGTGACATTGAAGATGTTGGCAGTCGCTGAGACGCGAGATTTAGAGGCCCATAACCACATTAATATGAATGTTTTCCTGAGCTCTAATTTCGAATAGTATTCCCATTAGTCGGTGCTAGCCCTGGACTTCAAGCAGGAAGCAAAATATAGCACGATAAAACGGAATGCCAGGCAGAGAGTGGTGTCTACTGCGAATAGTCGACGTAGGAACGTATGTTCATTTCTCTAGTAATAGTGGTATTTTTTAATTTACCGTTAATTTTACTGTTGATTTGCATGAAAACAATTATTATCTTCCATTTATGATGAAAATTGTAATTAAATTTCACGGATACGATTCTTTCACATAACCTAGTGTTTCAAGAGAGAGGTGAAAGGTGAATATTCCTAGTCTGATTATACGGTACAACAGCGCTCACATTCGTTGACAAACAGTGACAGTGAGTAACAGAGACAAGCCAACGACGTAAATTAATGGTACAGTGAGCACTTTGGTTTGGAGGGGCTGCTTTGTCCTAATGCTCTGACCCATTGCATGTGGAGCGTCAACACAGCATACCCTTTACGTGTATCTGAGAGTTGTAACTGTGGCGCACAGGTCTACTCATCAACAAAGGTAGAGCATGCCGTCGTACATCCAATGTACACAGTGCGAAGACATCCTGAGGCAGGTATTTATTTATTTATTTATTTATTTATTTATTTATTTATTTATTTATTTATTTATTTATTTATTTATTTATTTATTTATTTATTTATTTATTTATGCTAGTGGCTTTACGTCGCACCGACACAGATAGGTTTTATGGCTACGATGGAATAGGAAAGAGCTGGGAGTTGAAAGGAAGCGGCCGTGGGCTTCATTAGGGTACAGCCCCAGCATTTGCCTGGTGTGAAAATAGGAAACCACGGAAAACGATCTTCAGGGCTGCCGACAGTGGGATTCGAACCCACTATCTCCCGGATGCAAGCTCACATCTGCGCGCCCCTAACCACACGTCCAACTCATCCGGTACGTATTTATTTATTTATTTATTTATTTATTTATTTATTTATTTATTTATTTATTTATTTATTTATTTATTTATTTATTTATTTATGTGTACTGGATGGATTCTAAAATAGCAAATTAGGTCAAATAGGGACTATAAAGACCAATTAAAGCACCATAATTAGTTGTAACAGACAAGACACTGAGTGACGCACTGTTCTGCATTGCCTTTCTCACTTACAAGGAGACCTTGCCAAAGTGTCTCCACCGATTTCATCAAATTTTCAATATATGTGCAGGCCAAGGTGAGAAATTTAACCGGTTCGAATTACAAAACGCAATTCTCACCCAGTCCGATAAAAAATGAAATTTGAATATTTGCAGAGCGCTTATGAAGACCAGCATGCGAGAGATTTACTCAGCGAATGGACGGCAACATACGTAAGCTTTTCACTTCATAAAATCGTGATTTAGTAATGTTTTGTTTAGAAATGCGGTGTTCCCTGTTCCTCCTATAAATTACAGACGAAAATGTAATATTTACGTACTAGTACGAAAATAAATTGTTAATGCTCTGGTCAAAACGTTTTATCCACACATAAAAATCAAAATGGTTCAAAATGCTGCGTATTCTACTGTGATATCAAATTCATAATTATCTGTTACAATTGTATGCACTATTTCTTGGAATGATCAATGTTTAACAATAAAGTACGCATGCACATTGTCGGAAACAACGTTAACCGTGTATGTGAGCATTAGAGGGTTGGTCACACTGATAAATAATTTGTAAAAAGTGATTTGGTATATCATGTCGTTGTCATTTTATCAGATGGGCTTTGCTAGGCAGTGTTGCTGAATCTGTACTTGGCTAAGACAAAACGTATCCATGGGAGAGATTTGAACAAGGACACCCGAGCTAACAGGATCGCGCCATAGCAAGTGCGCTACGGTGACACCTGCTTTCTCGGAATGGTTCTGAGCCCAGTAGATTTAACAACACTGCCTCTTACAGGCCATTTGAATTCGCCCGCGAAACGATGTACATAGTTAACTTGATAAAATGATAACGCCGTGAGTTATCGAATTTTTTATTTTTATTTATCAGTATGACCAACCTTCCGACACTCATAATACCTGTTGACGTTATTTCCGACCATCTTGTATATAAAGTAAGAGTTTTGCCTGTACATTTCTCAGAATTAAAAAAGTTATTTCTACATCGGTTTTATCCACAGTAAGAAGGAAAAGCAGTTTTTTTATTTTCTTCCATATCTATCTGTTTAAATGGAATCAGTGCGCTATTAGACATAGCTAGGAGACTCGTGGTCACCAATCTATGGTCCCATGCTTATAGGCTTCCCCTTTTAGTCGTTTCTTGCGACAGGCAGGGGATACCATATGTATATTCTAATGTGTCCACCCACAATGGTTAGAGTACATTAAATTCATATTTTTAATTCATAGACACAACAACTCTACTAGATCAAAATAATACGACAAAATCTGTAATAGTGTTTCCTACACTAAATGAGTTCACTACTTGGAATTTATTGATGTTGCCAAAGAACTGAAAGATTTGATAACATGAACAGATTTTCTTGAATGAGAAGAGAGCACTTTAGACAATTGTTCTCACTTTCTGCCGATCTTGTGTGTTTTTCTCAAAAGAATATCAGAAAGACAGCAGTGATCTTTACGTTGCTTCCAACAGCCACTAACGGAAGGACAGACGATATTGTGAATATATAGCACGACCTCGTAGTGCATCAAGCGACTGCGAGAAACTCAAGGAAATGCTTCCGCACCGGATGAGTTGGCCATGCGGCTAGGGGCGCGCGGCTGTGAACTTGCATCCGGGAGATAGTGGGTTCGAATCCCACTGTCGGCAGCCCTGAAGATGGTTTTCCGGGGTTTCCCATTTTCACTCCAGGCAAATGCTGGGCCTGTACCTTAATTCAGGCCACGACCGCTTCCTTCCAACTCCTAGCCTTTCCTATCCCATCGTCGCCATAAGACCTATCTGGTTCGGTGCGACGTAAAGCCACTAGCAAAAAAGCTTCTTTATATTTGATTTATGTTACGAACGAAATATTAAAAAAGGAGTAATACCGCACTAGACATAGTATACAAAATACAACAAATGGAATCACAAACAGAAGTAAATGTTTCGTTAAAATCGTCAAGCAAACTTGCCTTACGCTATTTCAGGTTAGACTTCGGTGACATTGTATAGTAGATCACGACCTGAATCCATCGTCGTTTGCATATAGATTACATGTATACCGTGACTTCTTGGGTAAACTGAAGTTCAGATGAAAACATGTCCAGCAGTGTAGAGAAACTTATTCAATGGTAGAGAATAGGGAATATACAATTCTACGACGTTAAGGGCAAGCTGAGCGATAGTGTTGAAAGTTATTAATTCCCGTAACATTTTGGTGACATTGTAACACATAACAGATTAAAACTTGTGGTACAAGTTTGGAAGAACATAAGTGTTTGAAGATGACTTTTCTGGTTTTATATCGCACCAATTACTTCTATCCTTTTCAGAGACGCGAAGTTGGCGACGTAACGGTTCAAATCCCGTTACAAACATTCCTCAGCATATATTATTATTATTATTATTATTATTATTATTATTATTATTATTATTATTATTATATTCAATTCCATCGTCTGATTTCGCTATTTAGTATTTAATTTAGTATTTATCACTCGCTCCATATTTTAATCTATTGTATACTATATATGTGTGTGTGTGTGTTAGAATTAAGGGAATTCGTATACTCCAGGATTTTCTGCTACGTGTAAGAGGTTAATTTATTATGTGAACGACAATTTAAGGAGTTGCACTAGGTGGTGAAATATAGCTGCATTTGCAAGTCTGTCTCACCATGTTTGGGAGTCAGAGTATGCAATCTGTGCGAGGTTTCATTTTAGGAACTCATCCCTACATGAACATGTGCACAAAAATTAACGTTTCTCAACTTTAATAGTTTGGAAGGAATTTATCAAGCCTAATATATAATGCTTTTTCTCATTATTAGCAAAATAATTTGATTATTCCGTATTCTTCCCGCATGTATACCAGGGGAGGGCGTGGTATTGTTGCAGTGTTGCAAAACTCCCAATAATTTTATACTTCATTTGTCGTTCTGATGTTTTAGTTTAATAAACCTGACATATATTCGAAAACATGTTAAAATCAACCATCTTTGGTCGTTCACTGTACTAATGCTTCGTAACTGACCAATAAACGCTGCTGGTTTGGAATCAAACTCAGGGTGTTTGCTTTCCTACGGCAACTCCCTAGCGGACCGCGCGGCGCAATGTACCGAAGCAGGGACGAACCTAAGCTTGCATAGCATCAGGTAGGATGCTCGCCAGTATCGGTCTCAGGGAGTTGCACGACACTAGCAAGTCCCCACTCGAGAAACAGTTCCAAATGTCCCTGTTAGATTACGCCACTCTGGGAAGATAACTTCATTCCTACCTTCTACCCTCTCTCAAAGGTTTCCATTTTTAAAATTTACAATTTTTGCTTTACGTTGCACCGACACAGACAGGTCTTACGGTGACGATGGGATGGGATGGGATGGGATGGGATGGGATGGGATGGGATGGGATGGGATGGGATGGGATGGGATGGGATGGGATGGGATGGGATGGGATGGGATGGGATGGGATGGGATGGGATGGGAGTTGGAAGGAAGCGACCGTGGCTTTAATTAAGGAACAGCCACAGCATTTTCCTGGTATGAAAATGGGAAACCGCGGAAAACCATCTTCAGGGCTTCCAACAGTGGTGTTCGAAACCATTATCCCCCGAATGCAAGCTCACATCTACACGGCCGTAACCGCACGGCTAACTTGCTGGGTCATTTCTTTTCCACGCCATACCAGACCACCCACAATATTACCAACATCTTGCTTCAATGAAAAGCAGGAGGGCAAATTTTCAATTCATGTGAGGCAACAGAAACTGTTCCAGACTGAGTGGCTCAGACGGTTGAGGCGCTGGTCTTCTGAATGCAATGTGGCAGTTTCGATCCTGGCTCAGTTCGGTGGTATTTGAAGGTGCTCAAATACGTCAGCTTCGTGTCAGTAGATTTGCTTGTATGTAAAAGAACTCATGCAGGACTAAATTCCAAGAGCTCGGCGTCTCCGAAAACCGTAAAAATGTCATTAGTGGGACGTAAACCAATAACATTATTAATAAGAGTGACTGTAGTTAGTGCCTATAGTAGACTATATAACAAGCCTCTTATTTCCTGGGTTGTAATTGCCAGATATATTTCAGTTTTAATAGGATTGTAGTTCATTATTTAACGATAATAGTTTCTTGTTATTTCTGTAAGTAAAAATGTGACACTGAAAATTTTGGTGCAACACCCAGCTTCAGATACCACCAGCCGCCACTGATGTATACACAAACACGTTACATCTTCCAGACATATATGGAAGGAAGTCACTTGACAGTAGTGATGCACATTCCAGTGCCTTTGCTGGCACTGGTGTGCACAGTGCCAGTGCTAAACGCGGCACCGGCCACGATGACTACTTATTCATTGGACTCGTATAAAAACGTTTATGCTTCATGCATTGACAAGAAAAGGAACTACACATAGATATACTGTAATTTATATTAATATTTACATGCAAAATACTACAAAATAGCCCTCAAATAAATTTTCCATTCACATTCAAGAACAGTATTTTTGTTCACTTCATTCGCTGGCAGTCTGTTAGTGAAAATATCACCAGCTTTCGAAACACGTCTTCGGCGGGCGCGGATTTTGCTACAACACACAACTTCGGAACAGCTAAATAGTAAAGGTTGGGATACTGAAGCTTTCTTCCAACCACCATTTTAACGGATCTACCTGCCTAGCTATTAGGGGTCTTCCAGGTACGACGAAGCATATCGTCGCTGCCGGGACAAAACCTCCTATGTGAAATAATTTTAGCTTAGAACTTTGGCTGGTAAGGTTCTGTCATCTAAGGTGCAATATTGTGTGCATATTGTCAAGGCATTCTCACTCTTCACAATGTATGTGCTGCGGGTCCGTATATCTCCAAAACATATTATCACATAGGAGGTTTTGTCACGGCAACGACGATATCCCGTTTTAAACATGTTATCGTCGATTTGAACGATGTACAAGATTTACAAATATCTCACACTGCTATGTACTGGTTTTTATCATCTAGAGTGAAGTAGCTCCACAAAGGGCTAGATTTTCGTCTACCTGCCATTGACACGGAATTCAAGACCATCGATAATGTAACGAATTAGTACAAAACAGAGCGTGGCACGATCCGGAGCACTTGGAAGGATGGGGTGACCAGTAGGTACAGTAGAAGCGATCTGTCTTGGCGCACTGCCACTGACACCGGCACGGATCTGAGAAGCACTGGCCTGTACGTGCCGTGCCGCTGGCACGAGGCAGTCACGTGGCCACACACAATAATGCTTCATTCGGCAACAGTGCCAGCCGCCAGTACCCGCCATACTGTTCGATGTACTCATGGAAAAGCAGACTTGATTGACGTGTGTTCTTGTCCATACTAACGCTATAAATAAGTCAATATTCACGTCACAAAACTTTTTATTCTTGTAAACGTTTCACAGATTTATTTTTATGGCCGTGCCACTGGCACTGGTTCATTTTAAATCGTGGCACCGTGCCCACCGTGCCGTCTCTCGCACCGGTGACAAAGCACGGTGCCAGTGCCTTCCTTACATCACTACTTGACAGTATAGTTTGTCGGAAACGACGATCACTTTCGCAAATATGTTCCAGTAGCTCAGTGTACACGTGTCCCGTTGACTTCTTTGCTTGTTCTAAGTTTATTGTGCATAAAAATAATATTAAACCTTTTCATTTATACTGTTCAATTAGTTGAAGTGCAAACATCCGTGCAGTATATACGCGCGCGCGCGTGTGTGTGTGTGTGTGTGTGTGTGTGTGTGTGTGTGTGTGTGTGTGTGTGTGTAAGTACCGTAATTGTAAACCATTTGTGAACCAGAAGAGTCTGTGACTAAACATAAAAATAGGAAAGAACCACTAACAAGTAGCGACAAGTCACGTGTGTTAAATGTGTGTTGCAAATTTCATGAAGAAAATCCTGGAAGTACTCTCGATGATGTAATACGGGAAGCGGTTGATGTAACAGATATATCTAAGGCGAGCATTTACCTTGCAAGGAAATAATTTAAGGTTGACAGGAAACTAGTTACGCTTAAGAAAGCACACAAAGCGACACAGTATGAACTTCACTTTAAGTGTCTCGAAATCGCCAGAGAAAGCTTATTGAAAAGAATGAAGTAGTGTTGTGGAGAAGACAGTATTTATATCAGATTAAGAAATTTCATGAAGAGGGTAGATCTATTTATTTCCTTCATGAAACGTGGGTAAATGCAGGGCACAGTACTACGAAAATTTGAAAAGACGAAACTATACAATCTAGTAAAGGTGGATTTCTTAGTGGATTATCGAGGAAGTTGAAATCTTCGTCTGGCAAGGGGAAATGGGTTATTTTTCTCCACACAGGAAATAAAAACGGTTTGTTTAGGCGAAACAGTCTAATGAAGGACAGGGAAATATTTTGGAACAGTTAGTACTTCAGAATATACGTGCTTACGATTGATTTCTTCGACTCTCAAACATGGTGAGACAGACTGTAGTGTGGACTCATACTGCAGCTTACCCATACGTCGCCGCGTTCATTTTGAAGTAAGAAGTGCTCTCAGGGAAGTCTTATCGTAACGAACAGCCATATGGTCTTACCCTGAACGTGGCTATTGACACACAAGGTGCAGTACTTTCAATCTTTGCTTGAATGGGGTCACGGTCTGATTTACCCATGTCTAGAGGTGAACCATGTGACACTAAGGGATGATTAAACATCTAGCATCCCATAGTGAGTGTTCATATGCATGGAGAGTCACAGTGATTAGACGTTTTAGATGATTGGGGTATGTTTCGCATATGTTCAGTGGAGTTGACTTGTATTTGTATAGTTTCTTTGAGAGGTAACTGGAGACTAACAGTACGGTGGGCAACGTCTGAAACAGGTTGTTCGAGCTGTGTGCTTTAATATGTAGGCCATGCTAATGAGAGATCTTTCGTTGCTGAAGGTGACTCACCGATAAGAGGATACGTCAGCAAATCAGGTCTGAAGTAACTACAGCTGATGCCAGATCCAAATAAACACGTCACCACAACACTTGCAGTGCCCAAGGTTTTTTTTTTTTCTAGTTGCTTTACGTCGCACCGACACAGATACGTCTTATGGCGACAATGGGACAGGGAAGGGCTGGGAGTGGTAAGGAAGCGGACGTGGCTTTAATTAAGGTACAACCCCAGCATTTACCTGGTGTGAAAATGGGAAACCACGGAAAACCTTCTTCAGAGCTGCTGACAGTGGGGTTCGAAACTACTATCTCCCGAATACTGGATACTGGCCGCACTTAAGCGACTGCAGCTATCGAGCTCGGTCAAGGTAATGTGATCCAGTGAGGGATATATTTCCTGAACAAAGATTCCAAATGTCCGCCCAAGTGTACTTTAAATTTAAAGACTAGAGCTGCATTAAATATTAATTTCAGAGTTTTATATTGTAAGTTAAGTATCGCAGCAAATCTCGCGATTTCCAGTTCAAACTTTAAAAATACAATTTGTTTAGTATAAAGTGCGGTTAATTGTTTTATTTCATGGTAAATCAGATAATCCCAAATTCTAGGTGGGAACCAAACGACAATATCCTTTTCCCGAAACCTACTACAGGTTGCTGTCAAGTAAGCATATTACCCCACCCCCTAAAGGAATTCACGATTCTCGCTCATTAATCGTCACATTTATTTGTAGCTGGCGCCCATTGTCAATCAAAGTATTAGAATGTCCGTTGATTGTATGTGTAATCAATCAGTTCATTACAAAGAGGTCACCCAACAGTAGGGCATATCCTGAAATTCAACTCAAGAGCTTAGGAAAAGTATCCTTCCGCATGTGAGCACGTCCCGTGTTCCCCCTTCCCGTCACTGTTCTCCATCTCCGCTACAACCAGCTTATCATTAACACCGTGCGTCCATCTGACAAGTACAGTACTTCATTCTGAAATAGTGAAGCATCAAACGATATCACTTCCTTTCACATAGCTGTACTTTGATTACGTACTATAACTATTTATTCCTTTATTGGCCATGTAAACCTACAGATTACTGACGAATACCGAGGCAAGAGAAGCAAGGTTTATTTTTATTTCATAACTAGCAAATGTACCCGTGCTTCGCTACGGTACTCTACATTGTATACGGATTCCTCCGTAAATTACTGTAAAGGCAGTGAGTAGGCCCGTAACTTGGCAGGGTGGGCTCGCGACCACGGACCCTTAGGTGAGTCTCCAAAGCGACTTCAATTTATTAATATATATATTATATTTCACCCCCCTACCGAGGGGTTCTAGGGGCGTCTTGCTCCCACAGTACTTTTTCCACATAGTAGGTTATATTTGTACGCCCCCACCGCAAAGGGGGCTGAAGTTGAACTTTAAAAAATCCGAAGTGTCAGTATTCATGTCAGCGACCCCGAAATCTATGGATTCGACACTATTTTCGATTATTTGTATATATCACTCCCCCCCTCGCCACAAAGGGCGTGAAAATGAAAGGCCTCCACACGTAATACCGTGCGAGTTGAAATAGAACGAAAGTTGACCAAGGGAGGTCGAAAAGGATAGATGAAAGTGAGAAGCCTAGCACAAGGAAACAGAAGCAATGTCAGGACTCAGCTAAGGCCCCGCGATCGCCAACCCATACTCCCTACTTAACAGCCCCTGAGGTTGCTTGTAGTCGCCTCTTATGACACGGCATCGTGATAGCACTCGAATTCGACTGCGACTGACAGTAGTAAAGGGAACGTGCCATTATAATGAAAATACCTTCCCTATTTCCAGTCATAGTGTAGTTGGGGAAGTATCATGAAATCGCAGGTGGCCTTGGGTGTTAGCAATCAAAAACGTGATGGAGTTTTTCCGTTTTAATGCCAGGCCACCGTGTGTACTTCCAGTCGCTGTCGAGTTGGAGAGTTCCCATTACAATGGGATATCTTGTTTCCTTTTTCCAATGATAATCAGTTGGGGAGTTTTAACTATAATGGCAAGCGGACTTGTCTACCGACAGTATTAGTCCAATTGGGGAGTTCGAGTAGAAGTCAGAGTCGAGTTGGGAGTTTTAATTATAATGACAGTTCTGCTTACTTATTTTTTTGCTATTTGCTTTAGGTCGCACCGACACAGATATGTCTTATGGCGATGAAGGGATAGGAAAGGCCTAGGAAGTGAAAGGAAGCGGCCGTGGCCTTAATTAAGGTACAGCCCCGGCTTTTGCCTGGTGTGAAAATGGGAAACCACGGAAAACCATCTTCAGGGCTGCCGACAGTGAGGCTCGAACCCACTATCCCCCGATTACTGGATACTGGCCGCACCTAAGCGACTGCAGCTATCGAGCTCGGTTGCTTACTTAGTGCCGGTCACAGTCGAGGTGGAGGGTTTCCGTTATTACGGTAGATCATTTTTGCTATTCCCAGTCAGATGAGTTGGAAAGTTTCGGTTAGAAAAGAAGGCCCATTTGTCTACTGTTAGCGAAATGTATTTAGGGTTCTTCAATATAATGGCAGGCCCACTGGTGGGCAGGCGGTCACAATCGAATTTCAAGGTTCCCATTATCATTATAGGTCGTCTTTGCTATCCCCAGTCACTGTTGATTTGCGAAGTTTTCATTGAAATGGCATTTCCGCTTGCCTATGGCCAGTTAGTATCAAGTTGGCGACTTTTCATGACAATGTCAAGCCTTCTTGCCTATTACCAATCAAAAATGTGTTCGGGCGTGTGGGTTATAAAAGTAGGTCCCCTTGCTACTGCCAAACCCAGTCAATTTGGGGGTTCCCATGATAACGGCAGATCTTCTTTCCTATTTCCGGTTATCGTGTTTTGATTATATTGCCAGGCCCCCTTGCGTATTGGCAGTCACAACGAAGTTGGACAGTTTTCATTGTAATATTATTCCAGTTTGTCTACTGCGAAAAACATTGAGTTGAGGAGTTAAAATTATATTGGCAGGCCCCCTTACCTTCTGCCAGTCACAACCGACGTGGGGTATTTTCATTACAGTGGCAGATCCTCTTGGCTATTGCCAGTCACAGTCGAGGTGGAAGGTTCCCTACCGCTACAGACAGTAGATTTGAGCAGCTTTGGTTATGATGACAGCCAACGGCCGTAGCCGTGTTGAAGCACCGGATCCTGTGAGATCTCCGAAGTTAAGCAACACTGGACGTGGTCAAGATTTGGATGGGTTGCCACGCGCTGTTGGGTGGGGTTAAGGGAATGGAGGAGCGGAAAGGGACTGGCCACCCTACCGTACGTAAACTCCGGCTCAGGCACACCTCTACGGAGGTTCGGACCTGCCTTCGGGCAGAATACACCCTTTAGTTATGATGTCAGGCATACTTTCTCTTATTGCCTGTCACAATGGACTTGCGCAGGTTTCATTATAATGGCCGGCCCACTTGCCTATCGATAGCCACAGCCCTCTTTCCTATATTCAGTCATAGTGTAATTGGCGAGGTTTGGTTATAATGGTAGTCCCGCTTGCCTACTGCGAGTCAGAATCGAGTTGAGGAGTTTTAATTATAGTAGCAGTTCCCCTTGCCTACTACCAGTCACATTCAAAATGGGGAGTTTTCATCATCAATGCTGGTAGAGTTTACCAGTGCTAGTCACAGTCGAGTTTGAAGTTGCTATTATAACGGCCGATCTCCTTTCCTATTTCCAGTCATAGTCGAATTGGGAAGGATTTTTATAATAGCAAGCCCCTTACCTACTGCAATTCACAATCGAGTTGAGGAGTTTTAATTATAATAGTACTCCCCCTTGCCTACCACCAGTGTCAATCAAGCTCGAGAGTTTTCATTTTAAGGGCAGACCCCCTTACCTAGGGCCAATCGCAGTCAATTCGGAGAATTCCCATTTTAACGTAGGTCTTCTTCCCTATTCCCAGTCAGTGTCGATTTGGCCAGTTTTCATTATGTTGGCATGCCCCCATTTCTACTTCCAGATAATCAACAGTGTGCTTGGAAAAATTAAGTAACACTGATGATCTTCCCATAATTAGGAGTCTATTCGTTTATGGGATCAATTTCATTTAATTTGTCACCAGTACACGTACTGAAGCGAAGGAAGAACAGAGTCATTGAAGAACCTCTTGATAAACAATGTTTCGTGTTTTATTTTCTGGTGCACATATAAACAGGGACTTGCTGCTGCTGACTCGGGAACATGCGACGTACAGTTGCCCGTGGGAAAAGCAGGGTGATCTGAGGTCAAGTCCAGCAATACTCAACGTCTGGCCCTGGGATTTATTAATAGTCATCGCAAAGCAGAGGCTGACTGGAAACTGCAGACGCTTGAACTCAAACGGGTAGTTGGTTGGGATTAGTGGTATCCGCGGGATAAGAACTGACTCTCCTTCACCGCATCCAGTCATGATAGTTGCCTCTATCACATGTTTGTGGAGGGCGTTTACCTGAAGTCTTGTTCCATTGCACAAATTAGGTGGGCTGAGATTGCGCATGAGTATGATTGGTGCGCCGATCTTTAAGGTAATTTTGTGCGATGGAAGCCCCGGAGCCGTTATAGAATTCAGGAACTCAGGAGGATAGTGAACTGCGTCGTCAGAGTTGATTACTTCATTGACAGACGTATAAACTGTCTCCTCGCCGTGGAACATTGTGAGGATAGTCGAATTAATGTACGCCGCTTGTTCATTAGTTGGAGTTAAGATCGCTCTGCAGCAGAGCCATGAGATGGGTTTGCTCCTAATATTTTCTACGTCCGGGTACACCGATGAAATGAGAGCTTCAAGGTTAGAAAGCGACAAACAAAATTCATCAGAAAGAGTAATGATCCCGTTACTGTCTCCCAGTGAGCCGTTCCCAATCGACAACAATATTTCAGTGAATGTATGTATGTTTTCATCACCACCTAGATGTACCCTCATATTCTGTGTCAGAGACAGTTTTTTGATATTTGGCCAAAGTGATGATCTCCTTAATGAAGCGTTCACTTCATCTGCTCTGCTCCCTCTTGGAACAACCGGTAACGTTTGACGAAAATCACCAGAAAAGAGGATAGGGACACCTCCAAAGAAGTTATCACTGTTTCGGATGTCCCGCAGCGTTCGGTCAACTGCTTCAATCGCCTTTCTGTGAGCCATAGTGCATTCATCCCAAATTATAAGACTGCAGTCTTGCAGAACCTTGGATATGTTACTTTATTTTGTGATGTTACATATTGGTGACTCTGTGCAGTCAAGATCTATAGGCACTTTAAACATCGAGTGAGCAGTTTTGCCACCGGGTAAAAGAGTGGCTGCGATCCCCGAAGAGGCTACTGCTACAGCAATCTTACTATCCTGTCTGATCTTAGACAACAGTAAGTTAATCAGGAATGTTTTTCCAGTTCCGCCCGGAGCGTCTAAGAAAAACATTCTACTTTCCTTATTTCTAACACAGTTTAATATTTCCCGATATACTACAGTCTGTTCATCTGTAAGTTTTGGTTCATTTAATAGAACAAAAGACCTTAACGCTTCTTTATTGTAATTTGTTTCCCTGAGATAGTCAGCATTTAACGTTTGTAAGATCTGAGGGGAAGGAAGGCCGTAAATGTTCAAAGGCTGACCGCCAATCGATAGAACGTATTCTTTGAGGTCTTGAAGACATCTGTCTTCCACATGGGCGATCATTTCATGAGCAGTACCGTCGTTACAGGGGGAAAGTTGTCGTAAGAAATCTTCTGCTAGGCTCTCCTTATATTTGTTCCACAGATCCAACGGATCAGAGAGACTGCAAAAACTAACAATATGCCAAAAAGCCGGCGAAGTTTTGCTGGGCTTTGTGAAACTATCGCCTCCTTCAGTGTCTCTTCCCATTGAGAGTCATCCAGGAGTAATCCATGGGCTTTGCATGCACTCCGATATGTAGGGTGAAGTATGCCATTGACGGTGCGAAGGTCAGTGAAGGATGTTGGTCCCCTGACAGTGAACAGAAGCATGCGTAAATAGAAGCACTCGGAATTATTAGGATGGACTGCATACACTCGGCTAATTACGTGCTGCTTTCTAACGCCCGAAAATGCTACCACAGGTACTCCTTTCTTTCTTCTTACAAATGTACCTTGCTGTTTGTTATACGTATAGTAAGAGGGAACGTCTTCATACAACAGTGTCTTAGCAAAATCATCTGTCTGACATAAGTTAAAGAATGCCATTAAGGTGGTGTTACGTGGATTTTCTACTATGTCATGAGCCGTTTCTGCAGTAAAGACAATTCTTTGAAAATTTTGTAGATGAACATCTAAATGCATTACTGGAGGATACCTTTCATGGATAGGAAATGAAAGAATTCGCCAAACTGCTTCTGAGCTGGATATGTACCTTCCGCTCTGATACTGGCACACTTCATCATTTTTGTCTTGCAAACCTAAGACTGCCTGATCGCTTCCTTTGTTGATGTACTTACAGATGTATTTGATGGACTTAACACTGCTACAGTATTCAACATTGATGTGTGTTTTGAATACCCTAGACAAAACAGGACAGTATGGCACTATCCATCTATTATCCACTTCCATATCCTGTCCATTTATCATAAGGCGTGCAGTGAAGCCACCCATAGAAGGAATCCTGCGCTTGTAGGATGGGTACCCATCGTTCCCTGTGACAGTTTCATTGACGAATGCTCGTGGGTATCGTTTTGAGCATCGTCCACCTTTCATACATGGTGAGCCTACGTTGAAAGATCCGCATGGTCCATGGACCATGTGACATTTAACTATGTTAAAAACCTGTGGATCTTTATCAGGATCTGGAAATTCAGCACTAATAACCTTATCAATATCGACGGGTCGTATCTTGTCCTCAAGCCATAATAATATGTGGGCGTGAGGCAAGCCACGCTTTTGCCATTCAACAGAGTACATAAAACAAAGAGTTGGCCCAAATATTTGTTCTCTGGTTAGTAAGTCCATGAGAGATTTTAATTTCATGTGAAATACACGTGTAATAATGTCGTGACGATCATTCGCTGACTGGCCATTATATACGGCATTACCAATTTCTTCCCATTTTGGATTAGTTGTAGCTGTAATAAAAAGATCTGGACATGAGTATTTTCGCACATAACAGAGTGCATCTTGAGATCGCTCGTGCATATATCGGGGTCCTCCAGTGAAAGTGGACGGTAAAATGACTAACCGTCCCAAATCTGCCATGTTACCCTCGTCCTTCCTCAGGGCGTCTTTAAGGTGAATGTAGCTCTCAGCCCTTAATTCCCTTTGATGTGTTCTGATATAGACTAACCTTTCAGTCTCTATTTTAGCATACATGTCTACCCAGAACTGATTGGACAGTTGACGGTAACAATGTAAGTAGTTTACCTCGCCTTGTCTTATCATTATACGATAAGAATAAAACTGAAGAGAAGATGTTTTCTTGAGAGGGGTCTTTAGTTCTCCGGTTCGTGGGTCTACGTGGTACAGTAGGAAGTGGTAGCCATCATCTCCACGAGGGAACATCAGGGGATATTGAAGAGCGTCGTATGATCGGTGGGTTTCAGATATTCGTCTCAGGCCCTGGTCTCTTGTCCGAAGCACGATGTCTCGCTTATCACATTCGTGTCCAACCAATATGACAGCTATCTCGTTTGTTGTCGGCTGATTATAACAGCCTCTGTGCTCACCAGCAGGAACTCGGTCGGCGTGGATCACAATCTTGTGGGTGTCACCGTCCGGCATTGTCTCTAGAGTTGTCTTCAGTTCCTTGACATATGGGTTCACATCATGTAACATGCCCTGCAAATCATTAACTAAATGGGTTTTTAAATTTGGTATTATTGCTGTTCTTTGATCTACCTGTGCTTTGTGGTCTGCAATGAAATATATTTGAAGATATTTAGAATTTTCATTGTTTGCAGGGAGAAGTGAACCTATTAAGTGGTATACTTGTCCTTGAATTTTGAATGTTGGCATAAAATTTCCTTCCACTACTTGAGTAGCTCCGAAGCTTGTCATTTGGAATGCGCTGTTGTAGGTTCGCACAAATTGAAGAAAATGGCGAGAGTCAGTATGCGTCCCATTTAACAGAGAAATAAGAAGTTCCGGTAGAGGAGTTAGATGATTTAATTTAATTTTTCCGGAAGAGCAGCACATTCCCTCTGGCTCTTGCTTCCATTTGAGAGCCCTACAGAAAGGGCACACTTTACTCAAAGACCCTATATGGGCTCTTGGATGGTAGTCGATAAGAGGGTTATAAGCAAATGCACTTCGCTGCTTTTCATGCCATGGAATCATATTAGGACACCTAGATTCAATTGACGTTGAATGTAATTCTCTAACATTGGCATGTCTCACTATCTTCATCTAACCGTCTGAGATATTCATCAGTGGTCTCTGATGAACGTCTTTCTGCTGCACGTTGTCTTTTCTCTTCCTGCTGGACATTTTGCATTTCGTTTAACGATGCGTAGGTACTTCGTCGTTGTGTTAACGCCTGAGAATATTCCTCCGCAGCTAGGTTTTCGCGTGTGAGGGAATGGTGCTCTCTGTCATGCTCCATTCGAGCCATCCGCTGATCCTCTGATTCTGTTTCTCTTAAACGCATCTGTCTAAATCTTTGCGATCTGAGTATTGCCTCGCGGTCTGAAGCAGTCTCAGAAGCCCTAGATGTGGACTGGCGTGCTCTCTGTGAGCGAAGCCTGGCCTCGCGCTCAGAAGCAGTCTCCGAATCACGGTCAGTGCTCTTCCTCAGTCTGTCTGCATTGAGTCTGGCTTCGCGGTCTGAAGCAGTCTCAGACGCCCTAGATGTGGATTGGCGTGTTCTCTGTGAGCTAAGCCTGGCCTCGCGCTCAGAAGCACTCTCCGAATCACGGTGAGTGCTCTTCCTCAGTCTGTCTGCACTGAGTCTGGCCTCGCGGTCTGAAGCACTCTCAGACGCCCTAGATGTGGACTGGCATGTTCTCTGTGAGCTAAGCCTGGCCTCGCGCTCAGAAGCACTCTCCGAATCACGGTGAGTGCTCTTCCTCAGTCTGTCTGCACTGAGTCTGGCCTCGCGGTCTGAAGCACTCTCAGACGCCCTAGATGTGGACTGGCGTGTTCTCTGTGAGCTAAGCCTGGCCTCGCGCTCAGAAGCAGTCTCCGAATCACGGTGAGTGATCTTCCTCAGTCTGTCTGCATTGAGTCTGGCCTCGCGCTCAGAAGCACTCTCCGAATCACGGTGAGTGCTCTTCCTCAGTCTGTCTGCACTGAGTCTGGCCTCGCGGTCTGAAGCAGTCTCAGACGCCCTAGATGTGGACTGGCGTGCTCTCTGTGAGCTAAGCCTGGCCTCGCGCTCAGAAGCACTCTCCGAATCACGGTGAGTGCTCTTCCTCAGTCTGTCTGCATTGAGTCTGGCCTCGCGGTCTGAAGCAGTCTCGGAAGCCCTCAATATCTTAACCTGTTTTAGCTTTTGATATGGACCGTCCAATGTTAATTCGCTTCCTAGCAGGCATGGTCAAAGGAACAGTCACAAAAGTGTCGAAACCCAATCAGTAACTCTGTAATGGGCAGCAAAGTGCATGTGGTGGTGATTATTTTCTGTTGGTGACGGTGGTGTTGGTGATTATTGTTTTAACAGGACGTACAACGGGGCAACTATCCTCTATTAACACTAATCAGAAGAAAACTGAAAGAGATCCGATACTTCGAAGAATGAAGTTATCGGCAAAATAAAGGGAAGGGCCGCAATGAGCTCGAAAATATCAAAAACAGAAACCCCTCCCAGAGCAGAAACTGGGAAGGCAGGAAGTACTAAGGGGTAATAGTCAACAAAATAGAGGTAGTTGTGATTATTGTTTCGAGAGGTAGTACAAATGCGCAACAATCTTCTGTTAACACTAATCAGAACGAAATATGAAGAGATGCGATACTTCGAAGAATGAAGATATCGGAAAAGGAAGATAAAGTCCACAAAGGGGTTAAAAATCGCAATCAGCAACAGAATTGAAATGGCCGTATTGGTGATTGTTTCAAAAGGAAGGACAACTCCTCAACAATCCTGCCTTATCACTAATCAGAACGAAATTGAAAGAGATCCGATACTTCGAAGAATGAAGATATCGGCAAAAGAAAGGGAAAGGCCGCAAAATGCTTCCAAATAACAACCACAAACCCCGCCCAGAAAAGAATTTCAGATGCAGTGGTTCCCAATGAAATTAGAGTATCCGAAAATTTCTAAAGTGGAAATAAATTAACGTACCGTCGCAACACTTCTGAAACAGGAAACAATATTTCAGATATTTTTAAACGCAATAACTGACATGAACACTCACATAGATATGTTAACAATCTCAGTTAGAAAGTAACAATGTAATACAGAGAAGAACTAAGCGCCACCAGTGTGAATACCATTAAGCAGTCAAGTTCCTTTTGCTCAGAGCAATATTGATTTCGGTTACGCTTATCGACATGGATGATATAGACTGCTGAAGCTGACCGAAGTAGCTGTTGCCTGTGACTCACGGGTGGCCCAGATTGGTTGCGCAGTAGTGTCGTAGGACAGGTATCCTAATTAGGATAAAACCTTCAATACTGGTATTTTGAAGGTTTATGATGAGCCGAAATTATTATGTTATTATATTTATGTTTCGTGTCCATGGACGTATAACGTGCGGACGTACGGCACACAGATTTCCAATATGGCGTCAAGGAACAGCACCATTAGATCTCTGATGTAAAACATGTATAAATTCTATGTAGATTGTTTTAGAGAGCGATTGTTTTCTTTTTTGTATTCCGAGAGAGGCACTGAATGTTTTCTTCTATCTGACAGGATAAGTTCGTAGCGATAATAAAGTTGCTTTTAGAATACGTAAAAGTGTTCTCGTGTGATATTTTTATTGCGTAAAATAGAAAATCGCATATAGAGAACGACAGTAGATGTTGGTTTTCCCCACAGGAGCACCGTGACTGTGTAGCACACAACCGCACGTGTATCTTATTTCTTTGTTTATAGCTGTCTCTCTTATAAAGGAAAGATTTCCATGTAACATCTGTACGTAATTTCTTTCCTTATATTGCTGTTGGTGTATATAGTGACCTACTGTATTTTGCGTAGCGTGTGCATCGTAGTTCGTTTCTGTGAACCGCCTGTTGCGCGGTGAAGGTGGGAGGGGGGGGGGGAGGAATACATCCGGGTTATTCCCTGCCTGTCGTAACAGGTGACTGAAATCGCCCCAGGGGTCCTTAACTTGGCAGGGTGGGCTCGCGACCACGGACCCTTTTAGGTGCACTTACTTATGCCACGCTCCTCACTTTAGCTATATTATCCGAACTTCCGTGGTCTATTCTTATTCTTTGCAGACTCCGACGGCATAAGAACATTCGAGGCCTCATTTCCACGCCCTTCGCGGATAACTTAATTTCGGAAGAGTCGGATTCCTCCATTTTTGTCACTGATTACTGTTAATATAGGATGGTTGCCCCGTTGTAGTTCCTCTTGAAACAAAAATCAGCACCATCACCACTCTCTTCTCTCATCCGACTTGTGTTCTTATGTTTGAGAGATCTCGGGAGTTGGCCCAATTTTAAGATCGTATGCCGTTCCTGAGGCCAACCGAATGTGGAGGATTGTATTGAACAATTACGCCTTTCTGCTGGGATTCAATCAATCAATCAATCGATCAATCAATCAATCAATCAATCAATCAATCAATCAATCAATCAATCAACATACATACGGAGTAATTAAGGAAGAAAATAATAGTTAAGAAATCTGACATTAATGGAAAATAGATTATAATAACTGAGGAGAGCCGGATGACGACAAATATGTAAATACCAAGTGAATGTATTGCTCTTACTTATGCCCCTCAATAAATTATGCTGGTGTGAGTTATGGATATAAGAAAGCCGTAACAGAGGAGCAAATTAGGCGCAGGGATTCTTAGGTAAACATATAAGATGACTAATGGTGTTATTACTGAAGCTGTTCGAGAACGGTTATAGGCCTAACCTCCAACGATATTCCGCCATTATCCCGCAGAATGGCCGATTGACACCTCTCTTGTTATTCTACCGCCCCCACCCACAGGGGGACGTTGTCGGTCTGTCGGTCACTCAATGCAGAGCATGGTACCAGCAGAAAATTGTAAATTTCTCCGTCATGTGAAGAGTAAGGTAAATTATGAACATAACGAAAGTTGTTTATAATGAAGAGACGTTTCACGTACGGTAAACGAAGTTTACAGAAAATCAATAGTATAAGAGAAAAAGGAGGAAAACCATTCTGGTTTTCCTATAAACCCCCCATCTATTGTAATATTTTAAAATGATATGCACATAGAAACCTTCCCCGGGATGAGCATACTCTAAATATGAAGTTTGGTTGAGATCTATTTAGCCGTTTCGACGTGATGGCTTTCGTATAAACACCCCGTGTATTGAAAGATTTTAAAATGATATGCATATCGAAACCTTCCCCGGGATAAGTATACTGTAAATATGAAGTTTGGTTGAACAGACAAACAGACAGACAAACAGACAAACAGACAAACAGACAAACAAACAAACAGACACGAAACGTAAAAACCACCGATTCGGTCTTGAGTTGACCTAAAACGGATAAATATCTGAAAAATTGGCAAAACAAAAGAAATTACAGACAGCGGACCCCCTACAATTTTATTTATATAGATAATTTCGCTGCTGTAGAATCCTGGAGCTGACGTTGCCATGGTACGGTATTCTACATTGTATTCGAATATCGAAGTAAATAGTGTACATGCAGTAAATAAAATAGTTTTAAAATTGCATGTCTCTTAGCGTTATCCGAGAAAGAGCATGGGGAGGTCCCCGTACGTTTCCAATGTAAAGTGTTTGTTACGGATTTGTGATATAACGGCAGGCTCACTTGCCTACTGGCATTCACAATCAGGTTGGGAAGTTTACATTATAATTGCAGGCCCCATTGCCTACTATGCGGACAGAATCGATTTGGGGAGTTTTCGTTAAAATGGCAGCCCCCCTTTCCTACCTCCAGACAGATTACAGTTTTTATTATAATGGCAGGCAATTACCCTACTATCACTCGAAATTGAGTTGTGCAGTTATCATTATAATGACAGGCCCCTTTTCCTACTGCCAGCCAGCGTACTGCCAGTCACACCAAGTTGGTGAGTTTCCATCAAAATAGCAGGCCACTATGCCTAATGCCAGTCACATTTTAGATGAGTACATTTCTTTATAATGGCGGGCACCCTTGCCTACTGCCAAACACAATCGGGTAGGGGAGTTTTAAACAAAACTGCATGCTCACTTACCTTCTGCAAGTCAAATCGAGAAGGGAACTATTCATTACAATTGTAGGCCTTCCTTACTAATGACAGTTACACAGGAGTTGGAGAAGGAACCCTTTCCTACTGCCAGTCAAAGTCGGTGTGGGGAGTACTGATTACAATAGCAGACCGACCCTTTCTCGATCGCTAAATCGACATCAGTGAATATATATAGATCGACATACGAAAGTATATGCGTGTTTACAATATTGAAGACCTTCATTTACAGATTAACTGCTACTAAACGTACGTCATATCGACAAAGGATTATACCATAAGACACGCCGGATTTAGTAGCCTAAATGGCTGGTCCAATGATATGTCATCTATTCTTGGGTCAGATTTAGAAACGTGGAACAGGGTAAAGGTTTTGTAAGATCATCTCACATTACATTACTTTTCGGATAATAATGTGACAGCTACATACGTAGCATTTGGCTCACATATGGCTACTGAGTGGGCCAATTTTCGTGAAGAGTTTGATGATTCTGTATTTCATATAAGTAATTGAAAGTATGAATAATGCATGTGAAAATTCCAAATTGACTTAACATCGATTAATAGAGAAAAATCAAACGTAAAAGGGATACAGATACGGCATAAAGTCATAAGACCAAGGTTGTAGATCATTCCAAATTGAACGGAGATTGTGCAATCCGTTACGTGATAGGAATTTCCGAAGGTCTGCACCATCATTAAAATTGCCTGCATATTTCGATATTCTTCTATATATATAAAAGCAAGTCGGGCTGGAGCGATGTATATATAAATATTTAAAAATGAAAAAAGACGTGAATTAATGAGGCACTTCCAGAAATCTCAGAAATTTGAAACTTGGTACGAGGGAAACTGATGACCCCAGGATCCCTAGAAAAATCGGAAATTTTCAAAATTCCCTGAAGGGGGCACGCTGGGGGGGCTCAAATTTTGGGCTCGGTATAAGAACACAGTCGTATAGTATATCCAAAACGATAACCTCTAGGTTTCGTGGGCTTAAAAATTTTCGGGAATTTCCTCATTTTTATCCCCCATCCCCCCAAATCAAGATGGCGGCACAACCTGCGAGACGAGGTAGACAATTGAAATTTGGTGAAATTATAGCTTTTGAACCCTAACCGACGGGAAAATTCCAAGATGTTCAAATTTTTCACTTTTTACCCCCAAGGATATCGAAATATGGAGGCAATTTTAATGACTGTGCAGACATTCCTTCTGAGCTATTTTTTGGCTAAACGGTAAGTCGTATCACAAAAAGGATGGCACAACGTCCCTTCAATTCGGCGTGATCTACAACTTTGGTCCTGTGACATTTTGTCGTATCTCTCTCCCTTATACGTTAAATTTGGCCGTATTTCTGGATTGTTCGTAAATTTGGTGATTTTTACAAGTATATTTTATTGTTTGACACACTTATAACAATGATAGGATCATCACGTTGTGTGCGCACATTGGCACGATTAAGGGACATATGTGTACCAAATTTCATGATTCTAGCTTATACATAAGTAGGCAAAATGTAATGTAAAATGTTAAAAATGCACACAAATTTCACCCTATTCAAAATTTGAACTCAATTTACCCCCTTAATATGGGAGATACGAGGAAATGGTTTAGAAACAAACATGTAGAGCGATACATCAGGCGTCTGATGGCGCAAACCGTTTCTTAATATCATAAACCGTTTAGGAGATATGAATCTCGAAGTGGAAGTCTGCACTTTTCAACGTGCTCATGCTTATCCGTCATCTATCTATATATATAAAAGCAAGTCGGGCTGGAGCGATGTATATATAAATATTTAAAAATGAAAAAAGACGTGAATTAATGAGGCACTTCCAGAAATCTCAGAAATTTGAAACTTGGTACGAGGGAAACTGATGACCCCAGGATCCCTAGAAAAATCGGAAATTTTCAAAATTCCCTGAAGGGGGCACGCTGGGGGGGCTCAAATTTTGGGCTCGGTATAAGAACACAGTCGTATAGTATATCCAAAACGATAACCTCTAGGTTTCGTGGGCTTAAAAATTTTCGGGAATTTCCTCATTTTTATCCCCCATCCCCCCAAATCAAGATGGCGGCACAACCTGCGAGACGAGGTAGACAATTGAAATTTGGTGAAATTATAGCTTTTGAACCCTAACCGACGGGAAAATTCCAAGATGTTCAAATTTTTCACTTTTTACCCCCAAGGATATCGAAATATGGAGGCAATTTTAATGACTGTGCAGACATTCCTTCTGAGCTATTTTTTGGCTAAACGGTAAGTCGTATCACAAAAAGGATGGCACAACGTCCCTTCAATTCGGCGTGATCTACAACTTTGGTCCTGTGACATTTTGTCGTATCTCTCTCCCTTATACGTTAAATTTGGCCGTATTTCTGGATTGTTCGTAAATTTGGTGATTTTTACAAGTATATTTTATTGTTTGACACACTTATAACAATGATAGGATCATCACGTTGTGTGCGCACATTGGCACGATTAAGGGACATATGTGTACCAAATTTCATGATTCTAGCTTATACATAAGTAGGCAAAATGTAATGTAAAATGTTAAAAATGCACACAAATTTCACCCTATTCAAAATTTGAACTCAATTTACCCCCTTAATATGGGAGATACGAGGAAATGGTTTAGAAACAAACATGTAGAGCGATACATCAGGCGTCTGATGGCGCAAACCGTTTCTTAATATCATAAACCGTTTAGGAGATATGAATCTCGAAGTGGAAGTCTGCACTTTTCAACGTGCTCATGCTTATCCGTCATCTATCTATATATATAAAAGCAAGTCGGGCTGGAGCGATGTATATATAAATATTTAAAAATGAAAAAAGACGTGAATTAATGAGGCACTTCCAGAAATCTCAGAAATTTGAAACTTGGTACGAGGGAAACTGATGACCCCAGGATCCCTAGAAAAATCGGAAATTCTCAAAATTCCCTGAAGGGGGCACGCTGGGGGGCTCAAATTTTGGGCTCGGTATAAGAACACAGTCGTATAGTATATCCAAAACGATAACCTCTAGGTTTCGTGGGCTTAAAAATTTTCGGGAATTTCCTCATTTTTATCCCCCATCCCCCCAAATCAAGATGGCGGCACAACCTGCGAGACGAGGTAGACAATTGAAATTTGGTGAAATTATAGCTTTTGAACCCTAACCGACGGGAAAATTCCAAGATGTTCAAATTTTTCACTTTTTACCCCCACGGATATCGAAATATGGAGGCAATTTTAATGACTGTGCAGACATTCCTTCTGAGCTATTTTTTGGCTAAACGGTAAGTCGTATCACAAAAAGGATGGCACAACGTCGCTTCAATTCGGCGTGATCTACAACTTTGGTCCTGTGACATTTTGTCGTATCTCTCTCCCTTATACGTTAAATTTGGCCGTATTTCTGGATTGTTCGTAAATTTGGTGATTTTTACAAGTATATTTTATTGTTTGACACACTTATAACAATGATAGGATCATCACGTTGTGTGCGCACATTGGCACGATTAAGGGACATATGTGTACCAAATTTCATGATTCTAGCTTATACATAAGTAGGCAAAATGTAATGTAAAATGTTAAAAATGCACCCAAATTTCACCCTATTCAAACTTTGAACTCAATTTACCCCCTTAATATGGGAGATACGAGGAAATGGTTTAGAAACAAACATGTAGAGCGATAAATGAGGCGTCTGATGGCGCAAACCGTTTCTTAATATCATAAACCGTTTAGGAGATATGAATCTCGAAGTGGAAGTCTGCACTTTTCAACGTGCTCATGCTTATCCGTCATCTATCTGTATATATAAAAGCAAGTCGGGCTGGAGCGATGTATATATAAATATTTAAAAATGAAAAAAGACGTGAATTAATGAGGCACTTCCAGAAATCTCAGAAATTTGAAACTTGGTACGAGGGAAACTGATGACCCCAGGATCCCTAGAAAAATCGGAAATTTTCAAAATTCCCTGAAGGGGGCACGCTGGGGGGGCTCAAATTTTGGGCTCGGTATAAGAACACAGTCGTATAGTATATCCAAAACGATAACCTCTAGGTTTCGTGGGCTTAAAAATTTTCGGGAATTTCCTCATTTTTATCCCCCATCCCCCCAAATCAAGATGGCGGCACAACCTGCGAGACGAGGTAGACAATTGAAATTAGGTGAAATTATAGCTTTTGAACCCTAACCGACGGGAAAATTCCAAGATGTTCAAATTTTTCACTTTTTACCCCCAAGGATATCGAAATATGGAGGCAATTTTAATGACTGTGCAGACATTCCTTCTGAGCTATTTTTTGGCTAAACGGTAAGTCGTATCACAAAAAGGATGGCACAACGTCGCTTCAATTCGGCGTGATCTACAACTTTGGTCCTGTGACATTTTGTCGTATCTCTCTCCCTTATACGTTAAATTTGGCCGTATTTCTGGATTGTTCGTAAATTTGGTGATTTTTACAAGTATATTTTATTGTTTGACACACTTATAACAATGATAGGATCATCACGTTGTGTGCGCACATTGGCACGATTAAGGGACATATGTGTACCAAATTTCATGATTCTAGCTTATACATAAGTAGGCAAAATGTAATGTAAAATGTTAAAAATGCACCCAAATTTCACCCTATTCAAACTTTGAACTCAATTTACCCCCTTAATATGGGAGATACGAGGAAATGGTTTAGAAACAAACATGTAGAGCGATAAATGAGGCGTCTGATGGCGCAAACCGTTTCTTAATATCATAAACCGTTTAGGAGATATGAATCTCGAAGTGGAAGTCTGCACTTTTCAACGTGCTCATGCTTATCCGTCATCTATCTATATATATAAAAGCAAGTCGGGCTGGAGCGATGTATATATAAATATTTAAAAATGAAAAAAGACGTGAATTAATGAGGCACTTCCAGAAATCTCAGAAATTTGAAACTTGGTACGAGGGAAACTGATGACCCCAGGATCCCTAGAAAAATCGGAAATTTTCAAAATTCCCTGAAGGGGGCACGCTGGGGGGGCTCAAATTTTGGGCTCGGTATAAGAACACAGTCGTATAGTATATCCAAAACGATAACCTCTAGGTTTCGTGGGCTTAAAAATTTTCGGGAATTTCCTCATTTTTATCCCCCATCCCCCCAAATCAAGATGGCGGCACAACCTGCGAGACGAGGTAGACAATTGAAATTTGGTGAAATTATAGCTTTTGAACCCTAACCGACGGGAAAATTCCAAGATGTTCAAATTTTTCACTTTTTACCCCCAAGGATATCGAAATATGGAGGCAATTTTAATGACTGTGCAGACATTCCTTCTGAGCTATTTTTTGGCTAAACGGTAAGTCGTATCACAAAAAGGATGGCACAACGTCGCTTCAATTCGGCGTGATCTACAACTTTGGTCCTGTGACATTTTGTCGTATCTCTCTCCCTTATACGTTAAATTTGGCCGTATTTCTGGATTGTTCGTAAATTTGGTGATTTTTACAAGTATATTTTATTGTTTGACACACTTATAACAATGATAGGATCATCACGTTGTGTGCGCACATTGGCACGATTAAGGGACATATGTGTACCAAATTTCATGATTCTAGCTTATACATAAGTAGGCAAAATGTAATGTAAAATGTTAAAAATGCACCCAAATTTCACCCTATTCAAACTTTGAACTCAATTTACCCCCTTAATATGGGAGATACGAGGAAATGGTTTAGAAACAAACATGTAGAGAGATAAATGAGGCGTCTGATGGCGCAAACCGTTTCTTAATATCATAAACCGTTTAGGAGATATGAATCTCGAAGTGGAAGTCTGCACTTTTCAACGTGCTCATGCTTATCCGTCATCTATCTATCTATATATATAAAAGCAAGTCGGGCTGGAGCGATGTATATATAAATATTTAAAAATGAAAAAAGACGTGAATTAATGAGGCACTTCCAGAAATCTCAGAAATTTGAAACTTGGTACGAGGGAAACTGATGACCCCAGGATCCCTAGAAAAATCGGAAATTTTCAAAATTCCCTGAAGGGGGCACGCTGGGGGGGCTCAAATTTTGGGCTCGGTATAAGAACACAGTCGTATAGTATATCCAAAACGATAACCTCTAGGTTTCGTGGGCTTAAAAATTTTCGGGAATTTCCTCATTTTTATCCCCCATCCCCCCAAATCAAGATGGCGGCACAACCTGCGAGACGAGGTAGACAATTGAAATTTGGTGAAATTATAGCTTTTGAACCCTAACCGACGGGAAAATTCCAAGATGTTCAAATTTTTCACTTTTTACCCCCAAGGATATCGAAATATGGAGGCAATTTTAATGACTGTGCAGACATTCCTTCTGAGCTATTTTTTGGCTAAACGGTAAGTCGTATCACAAAAAGGATGGCACAACGTCCCTTCAATTCGGCGTGATCTACAACTTTGGTCCTGTGACATTTTGTCGTATCTCTCTCCCTTATACGTTAAATTTGGCCGTATTTCTGGATTGTTCGTAAATTTGGTGATTTTTACAAGTATATTTTATTGTTTGACACACTTATAACAATGATAGGATCATCACGTTGTGTGAGCACATTGGCACGATTAAGGGACATATGTGTACCAAATTTCATGATTCTAGCTTATACATAAGTAGGCAAAATGTAATGTAAAATGTTAAAAATGCACCCAAATTTCACCCTATTCAAACTTTGAACTCAATTTACCCCCTTAATATGGGAGATACGAGGAAATGGTTTAGAAACAAACATGTAGAGCGATAAATGAGGCGTCTGATGGCGCAAACCATTTCTTAATATCATAAACCGTTTAGGAGATATGAATCTCGAAGTGGAAGTCTGCACTTTTCAACGTGCTCATGCTTATCCGTCATCTATCTATATATATAAAAGCAAGTCGGGCTGGAGCGATGTATATATAAATATTTAAAAATGAAAAAAGACGTGAATTAATGAGGCACTTCCAGAAATCTCAGAAATTTGAAACTTGGTACGAGGGAAACTGATGACCCCAGGATCCCTAGAAAAATCGGAAATTCTCAAAATTCCCTGAAGGGGGCACGCTGGGGGGCTCAAATTTTGGGCTCGGTATAAGAACACAGTCGTATAGTATATCCAAAACGATAACCTCTAGGTTTCGTGGGCTTAAAAATTTTCGGGAATTTCCTCATTTTTATCCCCCATCCCCCCAAATCAAGATGGCGGCACAACCTGCGAGACGAGGTAGACAATTGAAATTTGGTGAAATTATAGCTTTTGAACCCTAACCGACGGGAAAATTCCAAGATGTTCAAATTTTTCACTTTTTACCCCCACGGATATCGAAATATGGAGGCAATTTTAATGACTGTGCAGACATTCCTTCTGAGCTATTTTTTGGCTAAACGGTAAGTCGTATCACAAAAAGGATGGCACAACGTCGCTTCAATTCGGCGTGATCTACAACTTTGGTCCTGTGACATTTTGTCGTATCTCTCTCCCTTATACGTTAAATTTGGCCGTATTTCTGGATTGTTCGTAAATTTGGTGATTTTTACAAGTATATTTTATTGTTTGACACACTTATAACAATGATAGGATCATCACGTTGTGTGCGCACATTGGCACGATTAAGGGACATATGTGTACCAAATTTCATGATTCTAGCTTATACATAAGTAGGCAAAATGTAATGTAAAATGTTAAAAATGCACCCAAATTTCACCCTATTCAAACTTTGAACTCAATTTACCCCCTTAATATGGGAGATACGAGGAAATGGTTTAGAAACAAACATGTAGAGCGATAAATGAGGCGTCTGATGGCGCAAACCGTTTCTTAATATCATAAACCGTTTAGGAGATATGAATCTCGAAGTGGAAGTCTGCACTTTTCAACGTGCTCATGCTTATCCGTCATCTATCTATATATATAAAAGCAAGTCGGGCTGGAGCGATGTATATATAAATATTTAAAAATGAAAAAAGACGTGAATTAATGAGGCACTTCCAGAAATCTCAGAAATTTGAAACTTGGTACGAGGGAAACTGATGACCCCAGGATCCCTAGAAAAATCGGAAATTTTCAAAATTCCCTGAAGGGGGCACGCTGGGGGGGCTCAAATTTTGGGCTCGGTATAAGAACACAGTCGTATAGTATATCCAAAACGATAACCTCTAGGTTTCGTGGGCTTAAAAATTTTCGGGAATTTCCTCATTTTTATCCCCCATCCCCCCAAATCAAGATGGCGGCACAACCTGCGAGACGAGGTAGACAATTGAAATTTGGTGAAATTATAGCTTTTGAACCCTAACCGACGGGAAAATTCCAAGATGTTCAAATTTTTCACTTTTTACCCCCAAGGATATCGAAATATGGAGGCAATTTTAATGACTGTGCAGACATTCCTTCTGAGCTATTTTTTGGCTAAACGGTAAGTCGTATCACAAAAAGGATGGCACAACGTCGCTTCAATTCGGCGTGATCTACAACTTTGGTCCTGTGACATTTTGTCGTATCTCTCTCCCTTATACGTTAAATTTGGCCGTATTTCTGGATTGTTCGTAAATTTGGTGATTTTTACAAGTATATTTTATTGTTTGACACACTTATAACAATGATAGGATCATCACGTTGTGTGCGCACATTGGCACGATTAAGGGACATATGTGTACCAAATTTCATGATTCTAGCTTATACATAAGTAGGCAAAATGTAATGTAAAATGTTAAAAATGCACCCAAATTTCACCCTATTCAAACTTTGAACTCAATTTACCCCCTTAATATGGGAGATACGAGGAAATGGTTTAGAAACAAACATGTAGAGAGATAAATGAGGCGTCTGATGGCGCAAACCGTTTCTTAATATCATAAACCGTTTAGGAGATATGAATCTCGAAGTGGAAGTCTGCACTTTTCAACGTGCTCATGCTTATCCGTCATCTATCTATCTATATATATAAAAGCAAGTCGGGCTGGAGCGATGTATATATAAATATTTAAAAATGAAAAAAGACGTGAATTAATGAGGCACTTCCAGAAATCTCAGAAATTTGAAACTTGGTACGAGGGAAACTGATGACCCCAGGATCCCTAGAAAAATCGGAAATTTTCAAAATTCCCTGAAGGGGGCACGCTGGGGGGGCTCAAATTTTGGGCTCGGTATAAGAACACAGTCGTATAGTATATCCAAAACGATAACCTCTAGGTTTCGTGGGCTTAAAAATTTTCGGGAATTTCCTCATTTTTATCCCCCATCCCCCCAAATCAAGATGGCGGCACAACCTGCGAGACGAGGTAGACAATTGAAATTTGGTGAAATTATAGCTTTTGAACCCTAACCGACGGGAAAATTCCAAGATGTTCAAATTTTTCACTTTTTACCCCCAAGGATATCGAAATATGGAGGCAATTTTAATGACTGTGCAGACATTCCTTCTGAGCTATTTTTTGGCTAAACGGTAAGTCGTATCACAAAAAGGATGGCACAACGTCCCTTCAATTCGGCGTGATCTACAACTTTGGTCCTGTGACATTTTGTCGTATCTCTCTCCCTTATACGTTAAATTTGGCCGTATTTCTGGATTGTTCGTAAATTTGGTGATTTTTACAAGTATATTTTATTGTTTGACACACTTATAACAATGATAGGATCATCACGTTGTGTGAGCACATTGGCACGATTAAGGGACATATGTGTACCAAATTTCATGATTCTAGCTTATACATAAGTAGGCAAAATGTAATGTAAAATGTTAAAAATGCACCCAAATTTCACCCTATTCAAACTTTGAACTCAATTTACCCCCTTAATATGGGAGATACGAGGAAATGGTTTAGAAACAAACATGTAGAGCGATAAATGAGGCGTCTGATGGCGCAAACCATTTCTTAATATCATAAACCGTTTAGGAGATATGAATCTCGAAGTGGAAGTCTGCACTTTTCAACGTGCTCATGCTTATCCGTCATCTATCTATATATATAAAAGCAAGTCGGGCTGGA
Organism: Anabrus simplex; assembly: GCF_040414725.1. Lineage (NCBI taxonomy): Eukaryota > Metazoa > Arthropoda > Insecta > Orthoptera > Tettigoniidae > Anabrus > Anabrus simplex. Next base: position 114,354,288 of record NC_090265.1, read on the forward strand.
GCGATGTATATATAAATATTTAAAAATGAAAAAAGACGTGAATTAATGAGGCACTTCCAGAAATCTCAGAAATTTGAAACTTGGTACGAGGGAAACTGATGACCCCAGGATCCCTAGAAAAATCGGAAATTCTCAAAATTCCCTGAAGGGGGCACGCTGGGGGGCTCAAATTTTGGGCTCGGTATAAGAACACAGTCGTATAGTATATCCAAAACGATAACCTCTAGGTTTCGTGGGCTTAAAAATTTTCGGGAATTTCCTCATTTTTATCCCCCATCCCCCCAAATCAAGATGGCGGCACAACCTGCGAGACGAGGTAGACAATTGAAATTTGGTGAAATTATAGCTTTTGAACCCTAACCGACGGGAAAATTCCAAGATGTTCAAATTTTTCACTTTTTACCCCCACGGATATCGAAATATGGAGGCAATTTTAATGACTGTGCAGACATTCCTTCTGAGCTATTTTTTGGCTAAACGGTAAGTCGTATCACAAAAAGGATGGCACAACGTCGCTTCAATTCGGCGTGATCTACAACTTTGGTCCTGTGACATTTTGTCGTATCTCTCTCCCTTATACGTTAAATTTGGCCGTATTTCTGGATTGTTCGTAAATTTGGTGATTTTTACAAGTATATTTTATTGTTTGACACACTTATAACAATGATAGGATCATCACGTTGTGTGCGCACATTGGCACGATTAAGGGACATATGTGTACCAAATTTCATGATTCTAGCTTATACATAAGTAGGCAAAATGTAATGTAAAATGTTAAAAATGCACCCAAATTTCACCCTATTCAAACTTTGAACTCAATTTACCCCCTTAATATGGGAGATACGAGGAAATGGTTTAGAAACAAACATGTAGAGCGATAAATGAGGCGTCTGATGGCGCAAACCGTTTCTTAATATCATAAACCGTTTAGGAGATATGAATCTCGAAGTGGAAGTCTGCACTTTTCAACGTGCTCATGCTTATCCGTCATCTATCTGTATATATAAAAGCAAGTCGGGCTGGAGCGATGTATATATAAATATTTAAAAATGAAAAAAGACGTGAATTAATGAGGCACTTCCAGAAATCTCAGAAATTTGAAACTTGGTACGAGGGAAACTGATGACCCCAGGATCCCTAGAAAAATCGGAAATTTTCAAAATTCCCTGAAGGGGGCACGCTGGGGGGGCTCAAATTTTGGGCTCGGTATAAGAACACAGTCGTATAGTGTATCCAAAACGATAACCTCTAGGTTTCGTGGGCTTAAAAATTTTCGGGAATTTCCTCATTTTTATCCCCCATCCCCCCAAATCAAGATGGCGGCACAACCTGCGAGACGAGGTAGACAATTGAAATTTGGTGAAATTATAGCTTTTGAACCCTAACCGACGGGAAAATTCCAAGATGTTCAAATTTTTCACTTTTTACCCCCAAGGATATCGAAATATGGAGGCAATTTTAATGACTGTGCAGACATTCCTTCTGAGCTATTTTTTGGCTAAACGGTAAGTCGTATCACAAAAAGGATGGCACAACGTCCCTTCAATTCGGCGTGATCTACAACTTTGGTCCTGTGACATTTTGTCGTATCTCTCTCCCTTATACGTTAAATTTGGCCGTATTTCTGGATTGTTCGTAAATTTGGTGATTTTTACAAGTATATTTTATTGTTTGACACACTTATAACAATGATAGGATCATCACGTTGTGTGCGCACATTGGCACGATTAAGGGACATATGTGTACCAAATTTCATGATTCTAGCTTATACATAAGTAGGCAAAATGTAATGTAAAATGTTAAAAATGCACCCAAATTTCACCCTATTCAAACTTTGAACTCAATTTACCCCCTTAATATGGGAGATACGAGGAAATGGTTTAGAAACAAACATGTAGAGCGATAAATGAGGCGTCTGATGGCGCAAACCGTTTCTTAATATCATAAACCGTTTAGGAGATATGAATCTCGAAGTGGAAGTCTGCACTTTTCAACGTGCTCATGCTTATCCGTCATCTATCTATCTATATATATATAAAAGCAAGTCGGGCTGGAGCGATGTATATATAAATATTTAAAAATGAAAAAAGACGTGAATTAATGAGGCACTTCCAGAAATCTCAGAAATTTGAAACTTGGTACGAGGGAAACTGATGACCCCAGGATCCCTAGAAAAATCGGAAATTTTCAAAATTCCCTGAAGGGGGCACGCTGGGGGGGCTCAAATTTTGGGCTCGGTATAAGAACACAGTCGTATAGTATATCCAAAACGATAACCTATAGGTTTCGTGGGCTTAAAAATTTTCGGGAATTTCCTCATTTTTATCCCCCATCCCCCCAAATCAAGATGGCGGCACAACCTGCGAGACGAGGTAGACAATTGAAATTTGGTGAAATTATAGCTTTTGAACCCTAACCGACGGGAAAATTCCAAGATGTTCAAATTTTTCACTTTTTACCCCCAAGGATATCGAAATATGGAGGCAATTTTAATGACTGTGCAGACATTCCTTCTGAGCTATTTTTTGGCTAAACGGTAAGTCGTATCACAAAAAGGATGGCACAACGTCCCTTCAATTCGGCGTGATCTACAACTTTGGTCCTGTGACATTTTGTCGTATCTCTCTCCCTTATACGTTAAATTTGGCCGTATTTCTGGATTGTTCGTAAATTTGGTGATTTTTACAAGTATATTTTATTGTTTGACACACTTATAACAATGATAGGATCATCACGTTGTGTGCGCACATTGGCACGATTAAGGGACATATGTGTACTAAATTTCATGATTCTAGCTTATACATAAGTAGGCAAAATGTAATGTAAAATGTTAAAAATGCACACAAATTTCACCCTATTCAAAATTTGAACTCAATTTACCCCCTTAATATGGGAGATACGAGGAAATGGTTTAGAAACAAACATGTAGAGCGATACATCAGGCGTCTGATGGCGCAAACCGTTTCTTAATATCATAAACCGTTTAGGGGATATGAATCTCGAAGTGGAAGTCTGCACTTTTCAACGTGCTCATGCTTATCCGTCATCTATCTATATATATAAAAGCAAGTCGGGCTGGAGCGATGTATATATAAATATTTAAAAATGAAAAAAGACGTGAATTAATGAGGCACTTCCAGAAATCTCAGAAATTTGAAACTTGGTACGAGGGAAACTGATGACCCCAGGATCCCTAGAAAAATCGGAAATTCTCAAAATTCCCTGAAGGGGGCACGCTGGGGGGCTCAAATTTTGGGCTCGGTATAAGAACACAGTCGTATAGTATATCCAAAACGATAACCTCTAGGTTTCGTGGGCTTAAAAATTTTCGGGAATTTCCTCATTTTTATCCCCCATCCCCCCAAATCAAGATGGCGGCACAACCTGCGAGACGAGGTAGACAATTGAAATTTGGTGAAATTATAGCTTTTGAACCCTAACCGACGGGAAAATTCCAAGATGTTCAAATTTTTCACTTTTTACCCCCACGGATATCGAAATATGGAGGCAATTTTAATGACTGTGCAGACATTCCTTCTGAGCTATTTTTTGGCTAAACGGTAAGTCGTATCACAAAAAGGATGGCACAACGTCCCTTCAATTCGGCGTGATCTACAACTTTGGTCCTGTGACATTTTGTCGTATCTCTCTCCCTTATACGTTAAATTTGGCCGTATTTCTGGATTGTTCGTAAATTTGGTGATTTTTACAAGTATATTTTATTGTTTGACACACTTATAAGAATGATAGGATCATCACGTTGTGTGCGCACATTGGCACGATTAAGGGACATATGTGTACCAAATTTCATGATTCTAGCTTATACATAAGTAGGCAAAATGTAATGTAAAATGTTAAAAATGCACCCAAATTTCACCCTATTCAAACTTTGAACTCAATTTACCCCCTTAATATGGGAGATACGAGGAAATGGTTTAGAAACAAACATGTAGAGCGATAAATGAGGCGTCTGATGGCGCAAACCGTTTCTTAACCCGGGAACGCCGGAGTTCTCAATTTTCGATTTTTAAATTTTTGTTTAATATTCCCAGCTTTCACATCCTATAGAACACTTACAAGTCATTTTTCTAAAAATTGGATGATTGGTTTCTAAATGAGGGCCTGGTACCGTATGGTACCGCACGGCGCTTGACATACCTTTTGGGTGAAACATAGAAATTGTTACCTCCTTCGAATACCATAAAATTTTATGCTTAATATTGTTACAGAATATCGCTTACAAATTACTTAGTATTGAATTAAAGAAAAACTGTGTTTATACGTTCATTTGTGACATCCCTTTGGGAATTCCGAAAAATAACATTAGCTCAGACGTGACATATCTTTAGGAAATTGGAATGATACTATTATAGACTTCATTTTTTATTAACCTATTCCCACTTTTCACTAGATCAGACTGGCAAAAGTAGTTTACACAGACTCCCACACTACACTGGACGCGTTCTTTTCGGCCGCGGGATTCGAATCCTGCGGCAGCGCAGTGCCGGCGTTGGTTTGTTGGAACGATATAGTGATATAGGTCATTGAATCTCAAAGTGTCAGATACTCTAAAAAGAAAAGAAGCGTGAACAACTGTATTTATTTCTCTTCAAAATACCACCCATATATATAGTGTTACATAACCTATCTTGCACCTATGGTGGCATTTGTACATAGCCACTGAGAAGTAAGGTCATGAAGAATACTTTCCTTTCTTCGGGGGTTACTTTAGGATCTTCTTCTTATTTAAAAAGCACATACTTGCTGGCTTCAGATCACAAGAAATTCATAATTTCATCGTTAAAATTAAACTCAAAATATTTCGGTCAGCATCATATTTCGAAAAGTGGAACATTTAGCACTACGGTAATGGATTGTTGTGGGGAACTAGGTTATCTGCCATCCGGACAGCTGGTGTACAAGGTGATGATTTTCTCTTTTTGCGGGCTATTAATCATTATCGGACATGGATTCTGTACTCTTGTGCGGAATTTACTCGCTCAGCACTACTTCAGCTGGTGCTCGGAGTTCACCTCCAGTAAGGTTATCTGCGAGACTCGCTTCATTTTCCTTAGCCGGATCTTCATCAGATAATACATTACATTCCGGCGGTTCAATGTATATGGCTTCAGCATCAGTATCCTCTTCTTCAATAACATGTAGCACCTCTTCAAGCGTCAAACCGTCTCTACTGTATTTGGTCAAACCACTCGAATGAAATTCATGTATCATTGGACGCGATACATCGCGCTCGCCACGTGTGTTATAACGTGGATATCTTCTAGTAAAATCCACAATTACACAATTTAATGACAAATATAAATCATTATTTGCAACTACAGTATGAATTGTTTCTTTAGAATCGCCCTTAGAAGCATGGTGGAGAAAAGGAACAGAGAGGTGCGGTAAGCGCCGTACGGTACCATACGGTACCAACAGATTATTTAGTGTCATAACAGCTAACACAGAAATGCTGACCAATTGCCTGTTATTTCAAATCATGGAGTGATATTTCAAGATAATAAACCACGCAACACAAAATTGTATTGTCAAAATTTATAAATAAAATAAAGCAACTTACCGTAGACGGGCAGTCATTTTTATTCCTCTCAACACGATCTCAAATTCCAAGCAGTTGTTCTCGCAAACAAACGCTCAAAATAAAACCCTATGTTGATTTCAGACATTGTAGGGAGTATCACCTTGACATTCTAAAGCGGAGTTGTCATATTTAGGTCGCGAGTAATGATCAGCATGAGAAAATCTGAAGTAAGGCGCAGTGGTACCATATGGTACCGCACGGCGTTGCCGGGTTAATATCATAAACCGTTTAGGAGATATGAATCTCGAAGTGGAAGTCTGCACTTTTCAACGTGCTCATGCTTATCCGTCATCTATATATATAAAAGCAAGTCGGGCTGGAGCGATGTATATATAAATATTTAAAAATGAAAAAAGACGTGAATTAATGAGGCACTTCCAGAAATCTCAGAAATTTGAAACTTGGTACGAGGGAAACTGATGACCCCAGGATCCCTAGAAAAATCGGAAATTTTCAAAATTCCCTGAAGGGGGCACGCTGGGGGGGGCTCAAATTTTGGGCTCGGTATAAGAACACAGTCGTATAGTATATCCAAAACGATAACCTCTAGGTTTCGTGGGCTTAAAAATTTTCGGGAATTTCCTCATTTTTATCCCCCATCCCCCCAAATCAAGATGGCGGCACAACCTGCGAGACGAGGTAGACAATTGAAATTTGGTGAAATTATAGCTTTTGAACCCTAACCGACGGGAAAATTCCAAGATGTTCAAATTTTTCACTTTTTACCCCCAAGGATATCGAAATATGGAGGCAATTTTAATGACTGTGCAGACATTCCTTCTGAGCTATTTTTTGGCTAAACGGTAAGTCGTATCACAAAAAGGATGGCACAACGTCGCTTCAATTCGGCGTGATCTACAACTTTGGTCCTGTGACATTTTGTCGTATCTCTCTCCCTTATACGTTAAATTTGGCCGTATTTCTGGATTGTTCGTAAATTTGGTGATTTTTACAAGTATATTTTATTGTTTGACACACTTATAACAATGATAGGATCATCACGTTGTGTGCGCACATTGGCACGATTAAGGGACATATGTGTACCAAATTTCATGATTCTAGCTTATACATAAGTAGGCAAAATGTAATGTAAAATGTTAAAAATGCACCCAAATTTCACCCTATTCAAAATTTGAACTCAATTTACCCCCTTAATATGGGAGATACGAGGAAATGGTTTAGAAACAAACATGTAGAGCGATACATCAGGCGTCTGATGGCGCAAACCGTTTCTTAATATCGTAAACCGTTTAGGAGATATGAATCTCGAAGTGGAAGTCTGCACTTTTCAACGTGCTCATGCTTATCCGTCATCTATCTATCTATCTATATATATAAAAGCAAGTCGGGCTGGAGCGATGTATATATAAATATTTAAAAATGAAAAAAGACGTGAATTAATGAGGCACTTCCAGAAATCTCAGAAATTTGAAACTTGGTACGAGGGAAACTGATGACCCCAGGATCCCTAGAAAAATCGGAAATTTTCAAAATTCCCTGAAGGGGGCACGCTGGGGGGGCTCAAATTTTGGGCTCGGTATAAGAACACAGTCGTATAGTATATCCAAAACGATAACCTCTAGGTTTCGTGGGCTTAAAAATTTTCGGGAATTTCCTCATTTTTATCCCCCATCCCCCCAAATCAAGATGGCGGCACAACCTGCGAGACGAGGTAGACAATTGAAATTTGGTGAAATTATAGCTTTTGAACCCTAACCGACGGGAAAATTCCAAGATGTTCAAATTTTTCACTTTTTACCCCCAAGGATATCGAAATATGGAGGCAATTTTAATGACTGTGCAGACATTCCTTCTGAGCTATTTTTTGGCTAAACGGTAAGTCGTATCACAAAAAGGATGGCACAACGTCGCTTCAATTCGGCGTGATCTACAACTTTGGTCCTGTGACATTTTGTCGTATCTCTCTCCCTTATACGTTAAATTTGGCCGTATTTCTGGATTGTTCGTAAATTTGGTGATTTTTACAAGTATATTTTATTGTTTGACACACTTATAACAATGATAGGATCATCACGTTGTGTGCGCACATTGGCACGATTAAGGGACATATGTGTACCAAATTTCATGATTCTAGCTTATACATAAGTAGGCAAAATGTAATGTAAAATGTTAAAAATGCACCCAAATTTCACCCTATTCAAAATTTGAACTCAATTTACCCCCTTAATATGGGAGATACGAGGAAATGGTTTAGAAACAAACATGTAGAGCGATACATCAGGCGTCTGATGGCGCAAACCGTTTCTTAATATCATAAACCGTTTAGGAGATATGAATCTCGAAGTGGAAGTCTGCACTTTTCAACGTGCTCATGCTTATCCGTCATCTATCTATATATATAAAAGCAAGTCGGGCCGGAGCGATGTATATATAAATATTTAAAAATGAAAAAAGACGTGAATTAATGAGGCACTTCCAGAAATCTCAGAAATTTGAAACTTGGTACGAGGGAAACTGATGACCCCAGGATCCCTAGAAAAATCGGAAATTTTCAAAATTCCCTGAAGGGGGCACGCTGGGGGGGCTCAAATTTTGGGCTCGGTATAAGAACACAGTCGTATAGTATATCCAAAACGATAACCTATAGGTTTCGTGGGCTTAAAAATTTTCGGGAATTTCCTCATTTTTATCCCCCATCCCCCCAAATCAAGATGGCGGCACAACCTGCGAGACGAGGTAGACAATTGAAATTTGGTGAAATTATAGCTTTTGAACCCTAACCGACGGGAAAATTCCAAGATGTTCAAATTTTTCACTTTTTACCCCCAAGGATATCGAAATATGGAGGCAATTTTAATGACTGTGCAGACATTCCTTCTGAGCTATTTTTTGGCTAAACGGTAAGTCGTATCACAAAAAGGATGGCACAACGTCCCTTCAATTCGGCGTGATCTACAACTTTGGTCCTGTGACATTTTGTCGTATCTCTCTCCCTTATACGTTAAATTTGGCCGTATTTCTGGATTGTTCGTAAATTTGGTGATTTTTACAAGTATATTTTATTGTTTGACACACTTATAACAATGATAGGATCATCACGTTGTGTGCGCACATTGGCACGATTAAGGGACATATGTGTACCAAATTTCATGATTCTAGCTTATACATAAGTAGGCAAAATGTAATGTAAAATGTTAAAAATGCACCCAAATTTCACCCTATTCAAAATTTGAACTCAATTTACCCCCTTAATATGGGAGATACGAGGAAATGGTTTAGAAACAAACATGTAGAGCGATACATCAGGCGTCTGATGGCGCAAACCGTTTCTTAATATCATAAACCGTTTAGGAGATATGAATCTCGAAGTGGAAGTCTGCACTTTTCAACGTGCTCATGCTTATCCGTCATCTATCTATATATATAAAAGCAAGTCGGGCTGGAGCGATGTATATATAAATATTTAAAAATGAAAAAAGACGTGAATTAATGAGGCACTTCCAGAAATCTCAGAAATTTGAAACTTGGTACGAGGGAAACTGATGACCCCAGGATCCCTAGAAAAATCGGAAATTCTCAAAATTCCCTGAAGGGGGCACGCTGGGGGGCTCAAATTTTGGGCTCGGTATAAGAACACAGTCGTATAGTATATCCAAAACGATAACCTCTAGGTTTCGTGGGCTTAAAAATTTTCGGGAATTTCCTCATTTTTATCCCCCATCCCCCCAAATCAAGATGGCGGCACAACCTGCGAGACGAGGTAGACAATTGAAATTTGGTGAAATTATAGCTTTTGAACCCTAACCGACGGGAAAATTCCAAGATGTTCAAATTTTTCACTTTTTACCCCCACGGATATCGAAATATGGAGGCAATTTTAATGACTGTGCAGACATTCCTTCTGAGCTATTTTTTGGCTAAACGGTAAGTCGTATCACAAAAAGGATGGCACAACGTCGCTTCAATTCGGCGTGATCTACAACTTTGGTCCTGTGACATTTTGTCGTATCTCTCTCCCTTATACGTTAAATTTGGCCGTATTTCTGGATTGTTCGTAAATTTGGTGATTTTTACAAGTATATTTTATTGTTTGACACACTTATAACAATGATAGGATCATCACGTTGTGTGCGCACATTGGCACGATTAAGGGACATATGTGTACCAAATTTCATGATTCTAGCTTATACATAAGTAGGCAAAATGTAATGTAAAATGTTAAAAATGCACCCAAATTTCACCCTATTCAAAATTTGAACTCAATTTACCCCCTTAATAGGGGAGATACGAGGAAATGGTTTAGAAACAAACATGTAGAGAGATAAATGAGGCGTCTGATGGCGCAAACCGTTTCTTAATATCGTAAACCGTTTAGGAGATATGAATCTCGAAGTGGAAGTCTGCACTTTTCAACGTGCTCATGCTTATCCGTCATCTATCTATATCTATATATATAAAAGCAAGTCGGGCTGGAGCGATGTATATATAAATATTTAAAAATGAAAAAAGACGTGAATTAATGAGGCACTTCCAGAAATCTCAGAAATTTGAAACTTGGTACGAGGGAAACTGATGACCCCAGGATCCCTAGAAAAATCGGAAATTCTGAAAATTCCCTGAAGGGGGCACGCTGGGGGGGCTCAAATTTTGGACTCAGTATAAGAACACTGTCGTATAGTATATCCAAAACGATAACCTATAGGTTCGTGGGCTTAAAAATTTTCGGGAATTTCCTCATTTTTATCCCCCATCCCCCCAAATCAAGATGGCGGCACAACCTGCGAGACGAGGTAGACAATTGAAATTTGGTGAAATTATAGCTTTTGAACCCTAACCGACGGGAAAATTCCAAGATGCTCAAATTTTTCACTTTTTACCCCCAAGGATATCGAAATATGGAGGCAATTTTAATGACTGTGCAGACATTCCTTCTGAGCTATATTTTGGCTAAACGGTAAGTCGTATCACAAAACGGATGGCACAATGTCGCTTCAATTCCGAGTGATCTACAACTTTGGTCCTGTGACATTTTGTCGTATCTCTCTCCCTTATACGTTAAATTTGGCCGTATTTCTGGATTGTCCGTAAATTTGGTGATTTTTACAAGTATATTTTATTGTTTGACACACTTATAACAAGGATAGGATCATCATGTTGTGTGCGCACACTGTCGCGATTATGGGACATATCTGTACCAAATTTCATTATTCTAGCTTATACATACGTAGGCAAAATGTAATGTAAAATGTTAAAAATGCACCCAAATTTCACCCTATTCAAAATTTGAACTCAATTTACCCCCTTAATATAGGAGATACGAGGAAATGGTTTAGAAACAAACATGTAGAGCGATAAATGAGGCGTCTGATGGCGCAAACCGTTTCTTAATATCATAAACCGTTTAGGAGATATGAATCTGGAAGTGGAAGTCTGCACTTTTCAACGTGCTCATGCTTATCCGTCGTCTATATAAATAAAATCGTAACGACCGTGTGTCTGTACATTGATTATTTTGGCGAAATTTCGGTACAGTTATCCGTTTCAGGTGTAATAATGACCATCTGCATCATTTTTAGCTTTGGTGTCTGTTTGTCTGTTTGTTTGTTTGTCTGTTTGTCTGTCCTTCTATAACTTGAAAACTACTGGATATATTTCCACCAAACTTCATATTTAGAATCCACCTGTCCTTGGGTAGGTTTTAGCGCAAACTGTGGGTCTGTACACTGATTATTTTGGCGAAATTTCCGTACAGTTATCCGTTTCAGGTGTAATAATGACCATCTGCATCATTTTTAGCTTTGGTGTCTGTTTGTCTGTTTGTTTGTCTGTTAGTCTCTTTGTCTGTTTGTCTGTTTGTCTGTCCTTCTATAACTTGAAAACTACTAAATATATATTTCCACCAAACTTCATATTTAGAATCCACCTCTCCTTGGGTAGGTTTTAGCGCAAATATCGTTTCTAAATCCCTGAACTGAGTGGGGATTTTTACGAAACGGAAACTGTGATTTTGCACTCCCTCAAAGTATACACAACCGAACTTAATGGAAATCAACCTGCCTTAATGAAAATTAATTTTTAAACCTTTTTTTCTCATGTGCATCATTTCGATAACAGGATTTAGTAAGGGAGATATCATTAACGGACCGTTTTTCGGTACAAATCCCAGCGGACTTAACGCAAGAGCGGGTGCGTGTAAAGCGTACTTCTTACAACTTGAAAACTAACAAGATATTTGAACCAAATTTTATATATAGCATCCATCTGTCCAAGGGTAGGTTTCCTTGGTGTCAGTTAGTTAGTTAGTTTGTTTGTTTCTTTGTTTGTTTGTTTTTTTGTTTGTTTGTTTGTTTGTTTGTTTGTTTGTTTGGTCTGTTTGTCTTTCTCTACCTTGAAAACTACTGGATATATTTCCACCAAACTTCATATTTAGAATCCACCTATCCTTTGGGGAGGTTTTAGGGCAAATATGTTTCTAAATCCCTGAACTAATTGGGGGTTTATACGAAACCGAAACCGTTATTTTGCACTCCCTCAAAATACACACAACCAAACTTAATGGAAATCTACCTGCCTTAATGGAAATTAATTTCTAAACCTTTTCTTCTCATGTGCATCATTTCAATCACTTACAGGAAAGATAGTATGATCAAACTCTACACGAACATTGGCCCACCCAGTACCCATATGTGAGCCAAATGCTATGTCACATAATTATCCGAAAAGTAATGCAATGTAAGATAATCTTACACAAATTTCAACCTATTCAACGTTTCTGATTCAATCTGACCCATGAATAGATTAGATGCGAGAAAATATCATAGGACCAGCCATTTAGATCGCTAAATACTGCGCCTTACGGTACAATCCTTTGTCGATATGACGTACCGTTTAGCAGCAGTTAATCTGTAAATGAAGGTCTGCAATATTGTAAACATTCATATACTTTCGTATGTCCATCTGTATATATTCATTGATGTCGATTTGTAGCGATCGAGAAAGGATGTGTCTGCTATTGTAATCAGTACTCCCTACACCGACTTTGACTGCTGGCAGTAGGAATGGGGTCCTTCTCCAACTCCTGTGTAACTGGCATTAGTAAGGAGGGCCTACCATTTTAATGAATAATTCACTTTTCGATTTGTCATGCAGAAGGCAAGGGATCATGCAGTTTTGTTCGAAAGTCGCCTACTCTATTGTATTTGGCTCTAGGCCAGGGTGCCCGCCATTATAAACGAATGTTCCAATCTAAAATTTGACTAGCATTAGGCATAGTGGCCTGCTATTTTCATGGAAACTCACTAATTCCGTGTGACTGGCAGTAAGCTGGCTAGCAGCAGTAAAAAGGGACTGTCATTATAATGATAACTGCACAACTCAATTTTGACTGGTGGTAGGGAAGTTGCCTGGTATTATAATAAAAACTCCTCAACTGTAACCTGTCTGAAAGTAGGAAATCGGTCTGCCATTGTAACTAAAACTCCCCAAATCGATTGTGACCGCGCAGTAGGCATTGGGGCCTGCAATTATAATGTAAACTTGCCAACTCGATTGTGAATGGCAGTAGGCAAGTGAGCCTGGCGTTATCATCACAACTCCGCAACCCTCACTTTACATTGGAAACAACGTATGTGGACCTCCCCATGCTATTTCTCGGATAAGGCTAAGGGACATGCAATTTTAAAACAATCTCATTTGCTGCACGCACAGTATTTACGTCGATATCCGTATACAATGTAGAATACCGTAGCGAAGCACGGGTACATTTGCTAGTCGGGGATAAAAAATGAAAAATTTAATGATATAGGATTTTTCATTCGTTACAGGCTAAAACGTATAATTTTGTCAAATTTCAATTATCTTCTTATTCTTCTGGCAGATTATGCCACAATGTGGATTTTGGGCGAGGCGGGTAAAAATTAGGACTTTCAGGAAATCAAAAATTATGGAGATTGTTATTATTACCCCTTAAACGGAAAGCTGTAGGAAAATTTCGCCAAAATAGTCAGTGTAGAGGTACACAGTCGTTACGATTTGATTTATATAGATAAGGAATCTGCTCCATGTAAAACACCTTTTGGGCTATGTCCGCTGGACTTAACCTGCAAAAGTGACCATTCATGATATCTCCCTTATTAATCCTCCTGACGAAAAAATGCACATGAAAAAAAAGGTTTAGAGGTGGAATTCCATCAGGTTTGGTCGATTTCCAGTCAGGTTGGTCTTGTTCTGTATATATTGTGGAAGAGTAAAATCACCATTTCGGTTCCTTATAAACCGCCAGTCCATTCCGGAACATGAAATGTTATTTACGTTTAAAACCTACCTTTGGACAGGTGGATGCTAAATATAAATTTTGTTTCGAATGTCTTCAGTAGTTTTCAAGTTGTAAGGAATACGCTTTACACGCACCCGCTCGTGAGTTAAGTCCGATGGGACTTGTACAGAAAAACGGTCCTTTAATGATATCTCCCTTATTGATCCTCGTATCGAAATGATGCACATGAGAAAAAAAGGTTTAGACATTAATTTCTACCAAGGTAGGTAGACTTCCATAAACTTTTGTTGTGTATATTTTTTGGAAGTGCAAAATCACTGTTTCGGTTTCGTATAAACCCCCAGTTAGTTCAGGGATTTAGAAACAATATTTGCCCTGAAACCTATCAAGGACAGGTGTATTCTAAATACGAATCTTGGTGGAAATGCATCCAGTAGTTTCTAGCATTCACGTACATACGGCGTAATTAAGGAAGAAAATAATACAGTTAAGAATGTTGAAACTAATAGAAAATGGATTATAACTGAGGACAGCCGGATAACGACAAATAAATAAATGCCGTGAGTTATGGATATAATAAAGCGCTAACAGAGGAGAAATTTAGGTTCAGTGATTCTTAGGTAAACAAATATGAAGATGACTAATGGTGTTATTACTTAATCTATTCGAGGGCGGTTATAACCTCCAACGATATTCCGCCAATATCCCGCAGATGAGCCGATTGATGCCTCTCTTGCCATCTACCCAAGGAACAACCACGAATTTAAAAGCATGATGAGGAAAATGGCAATACGTTACTTCCCTACTGGCATGCAGTCAGAGACGTTGCCATGGTAACCTGTAGGTTCGTTGTCGGTCTGTCGGTCACTAAATGCAGAGCATGATACCAGCAGAAAATTGTAAATTTCTCCGTCATGTGAAGAGTAAGGTAAATTATGAACATAACGAAAGTTGTTTATAATGAAGAGACGTTTCACGTACGGTAAACGAAGTTTACAGAAAATCAATAGTATAAGAGAAAATAGAGGAAAACCACTGTGGTTTTCCTATAAACACCCCGTCTATTCAAAGATTTTAAAATTATATGCATATCGGAACCTTTCCTGGGATGAGTATACTCTAAATATGAAGTTTGGCTGAGATCTATCCAGCCGTTTCGACGTGATGGTGGAAAACCACTCTGGTTTTCCTATAAACCCCCCGTCTATTCAAGGATTTTAAAATGATATGCATATCTAAACCTTCCCCGGGATTAGTATACTCTAAATACAATGTTTGGTTGAGATCCATCCAGCCGTTTCGACGTGATGGTGGAAAAACCATTCTGATTTTCCTATAAACCCCCCATATATTCAAATATTTTAAAATGATATGCATATAGAAAACTTCCCCGCGATGAGTATCCTCTAAATATGAAGTTTGGTTGAGATCTATCCAGCCGTTTCGACGTGATGGTGGAAAAACCATTCTGGTTTTCCTATAAACCCCCTGTCTGTTCAAGGATTTTAAAATGATATGCATATCGAAACCTTCCCCGGGAGGAGTATACTCTAAATATGAAGTTTGGTTGAGATCTATCCAGCCGTTTCGACGTGATGGTGGAAAAACCATTCAGGTTTTCCTATAAACCCCCCGTGTATTTAAAGATTTTAAAATGATATGCATATCGAAACCTTCCCCGGGATGAGTATACTCTAAATATGAAGTTTGGTTGAGATCTATCCAGCCGTTTCGACGTGATGGTGGAACAGACAAACAGACAGACAAACAGAAACAATTTTATTTATATAGATTTTTACACTCGTTCTTCACCCCCTTTCCATCCCCGCCCAAAGGAGTCCTATGAGTGCCTTACACAACAGTATATTTTTTTCCCAGATATTAAGTCTTATTTGTACCTATTTTGGTTGACAGCTATGCCCAAACGTACATGCATAATCTCACTGCTCTAGAATCCTGGAGCTGACGTTGCCATGGTTACGGCAGTTCATTTCTTTATCCGATTCCTAGAGCAGGGGTAGTGTGGTGCCAATATCTCCGTAACGGTTGGTTTTAGGGCCTTAAAACATGGTTTTCGGGCCCGTAGGGCTCACCGAGTTTTGTTCTTTGCGTCAAGAGGATTAAATTGAGCTTTGTCTCGTCCTTATACGACAAATTCGATATTTTGCCTATAATAGTATAAGAGAAAATGGAGGAAAACCGTTTTTCCTATAAAACCCCCGTCTTTTCAAAGATTTTAAAATGATATGCATATCGAAACCTTCCCCGGGGTCAGTATACTCTAAATATGAAGTTTGGTTGAGATCTATCCAGCCGTTTCGACGTGATGGTGGAACAGACAAACAGACAGACAAACAGACAAACAGAAACAATTTTATTTATATAGATGCAATTTGTGTGAGGCACATGGAGACTTACAATATAAGTAAAAGATTCCGCTCTCGTGCAACGACTGTCAGGGGCAGTTTCTCACAGTTCAAAAAGCTGAAAAACCCACCCGTGATTGGGATTGCAAAATATAATGTTTGCAGGAATGTTGTCATTCGGAAGGTAAAAACGAACTCATGATCCCCTCATGACAACATTTCTGCAGGTAGAGGGAGGTTACGAATATAAAGTAAAGTAAAAATTATAATAATAATACTACTAATAATAATATAATAATTATGATAATAATACTACTAATAATAATATAATAATTATGATAATAATACTACTAATAATAATAATAATAATAATAATTATTATTATTATTATTATTATTATTATTATTATTATTATTATTATTATTACCGAATTCGCCAAGGATCCTATTCCCATTCCGTGTTAAGGCCTTTCCTGTTTTATTTACGGCAAGTGCATAGTTTGAACTGAGCTGACACATCGACCTTTCGCTGGAGACTTGGATTTTCCGTGGAGTTTAAATTCCAAGCGAGCGGCGTAAACACTGTACACAGAAACGCCGGTCAGCTGCGCGGTCTTTTTCACGTCTTCCACAGTCCAGAGCGGATTCTTATTTCGTAGCCTACTGTAAACGTTTAAAACAATTTAGTTTAGATTTCCTTCTTAATTTTTCTCCACTTTTGTTAGCTTTAAAGTATTTCACAGGGGACTCAAGCGTCACAGCATCACACACGTCTTGCTCACAGCTGGCAGCCATTATGAATACTGAACATGCTGTTGCAGCCAGTATTGCCAACAGTTTTCTTGGATCCATCTTCAACGTCGCACATATTATGCGAACTTATCAGCAATGGAATGAACTCGAACAAAGCTTACTAAGTACACAGTGCAATAAGACGCCAATATCATATTAAACAATTATTGTTTTGCTACATACACCACTGAGAACAATAACTATTCATAGCCATCTACGTATGAAATATAAGAGTTGGTAACGACCCCGAATAACATACAACTTGTGATATATTTTCCATATTTATACAAGGCAAAAAATTTCAATTCGTCAAGTCAGTTCACCAGAATATCTAACCAAACTGAAGAAAGCTCCTGACTTCAGGAACAAGTAACAAACCTAGGGAACCTTTTGGCGCTGCGGAAGCCTGTTCACTGACCAGAAGTCCAACATCAAAGGGAGCGCTAAGGTCTTGAGTTGACTCTCAGTATAGTTTATATGTAAAGCTGAGGTCATTAACACCCAACGTTTACCCACAGGAGTTATCTTACGTTCTATTAATCTATCAACATGACGCTGATGTGCTTAAGCTGATTCGTACACCATAGTATATAAATCATTGGACTGAACTAGAATCGAACCCACCTAGTTGGATTCAGTTGGCCAGCGCTCTACGATCTTAACTATTCGGCTAAGCAAATAAGCGACTAGTCCCTGGTGCCAACAACATTTAGGGGAAGTTATTATTCTTATTTTGCTTTATGAAAAATATGTCGTAAAAACTGCATAAAATTCGGGAGAAATCAAAGAAATCTCGCAAATCTTGCGTTTTTCATTGACGAATCTTAAACTTGTTTGCTCATTATTGTTACGGGATTTCCGTGGTTCACAGAGGGATAAGAACCGTCTGAGTTGAATGGCTGAACAAGGAATTAACTAGAGCAGAACTTAACACACAAATTAGGACATGTTCTTCCTTTCGTTTTCTTTTTTCTAGTTTAAAATTGATCGATAGAAAACCTGAATTAATAACATACAAACATGACAGGTTATTAATGAGCTCGTCAACTCTAACAATATCAGGGACTTAGACGTCCGAACATCGGATACAAAAACTTGTAATAATTACGAGGAAGTTTCTTATTGCCCTTGATAGGTACAGTATTTACACGAGCACGATTTGTTTCCAGGAGGTACACTACTCAGGAGTCTGAGCTCCGAAATACTCTAGTCTAGCCTCGCCGGGGCAGTCATTTTCTTTTGATACACTGAAATGACATTAGACCATATTGGGTGACCTCACTTTAAAGTTTTCATTAATTTATCCACAATAGCATTGATCACTGCTCCAAGAAAACCTAAACCCCATGGCACTACAGCCCTTAACGGGCCTTGGTCTACCAACCAACCGCTGCTCAGCCCGAAGGCCTGCAGATTGCGAGGTGTCGTGTGGTCAGCACGACGAATCTTCTCGGCCGTTTTTCTTGGCTTTCTAGACCGGGCCGCTATCTCACGGTCAGATAGCTCCTCAATTCTAATCACGTAGGCTGAGTGGACCTCGAACCAGCCCTCAGGTCCAGGTAAAAATCCCTGACCTGGCCTGGAATCGAACCCGGGGCTTCCAGGTAAGAGGCGGCACGCTACCCCTACACCACGGGGCCAAAAGGGAACCAAAATCGAAGAAACAGTTACCCTAAGAATAATACAGGAGAGACAGTGGCGTAATTGCCCATACTACATGGCCTTAATGAAAAGAATGCTCATAACCAGCCATAAGGAAACTGCAGGGAGGCGAAACACCTGCACTCCTTCTAGAAATTATTAAAACCCGAAGATACAGAGGTTAATCCTATACTGACTGAAGGAGAAACAATAATGCCAAGACAATATTTAAGAAATTTTGATGTTGAAAGCTTTAGTCATGGGAAACGACACAGGGTCATCACTCTTTGTTCCTTCACATTACATTTCCCAGTATGGAATAGAATGCGTGTCTTTAGATTTTCCGAAATCCTACATTGCAAACCAGCAGCTAATAAAATCACATTAAAAGGGAGCTTGAAGCCTTCCCTTCAACCTATCCGCAGGGGATATCACATGTCTACGAAAATTCTGCCATTACCTTGCGCCGCTGGATCCTCCTCGAGCAGGTCGTGCCCCTGCCTCCTGGTAAAACGACCCCAACGTGCCCTGCATTTATAAGTATCATAAAGGGGAAGCCTCCAGAACTGTTGACTGATAGGCTGGATTCCTGTACACACCCCCGGTTTTAATTGGCTGGAAATTTTTTTTATAAGTATTACAATCGAGGAGGAACCAGTTGAAGTGTTGACAACTTCGGTGCATTAAGAAATCAATCCTTAGAACGAGGTTTGCAAACTTCAAAATAAACATTACTCTATCAAGTAATTACGAATCGATGGTTTAGCCATCCAACGGTAGACGCCAAAATCTTAGGAAGTTTACAAGTTCAAGTCCATTGCATTGATAGCCTTATAAAAGGCCCGCATTTTAAATAGCCGAGGAAGGTGCACCTGTGGTACAATTATAATTGCTCATTTTCATCAAAGAAATCTCTTAAGTGAATGGTCAATGAAATAACTGAAAATTGCAACCACATTCCAGATTCAGTTAAAATTTGCAAAAGCCAAAGGTACGGAGATTCAATCTCAGATATTAGAAATATAGCTGGTAGGAAGAAGAGCCATACGCCATACTCCCTCTTCCTTTTTATGTGATCCCCACCTTATAATGTCACTGTTTTCGAAAATCAAAACACTGAAGCTGCCAACCAATGTCCTCAAGTCGACCAATATACGAGTATTAAACAGGCTATATTTAGGCCTCTTGTTTACAGGCCTTTCTCTGTGATCAAATATTCAATACTCAAAGCTGGATCGTATTTTATCCAACCTATAGGCTAACTTATTCCTTGAAACTCACGGATATTCGAAATGACTACTTGGCAGGGCCAGATATTCATTCTTCAAATCAACAACTTTAGTTCATCATGCAATTTAGAATCTTACACCAGGTGAATCATCATCATCTACCGCTTTTCCCACATATGTAAGATCACGGGTGCGAGCTTTGTCGCACATGTGGATTTGGCTCTGTTTTATGGCTGGATGCCCTTCTTTATACCAACCCGATATGGAGGGATGTAATCACTATTGCGTATCTCTTTGATAGTTGGCAGTGTGGTGTATGGTCTGAATATGAAGAGGAAAATGTTGGAAAACGAGCAAGAAGATTTAATAAAATGAATCATACGCGATTAAAATCCCCGGGCCGGCCGAGAATCGAGCCCGGACCCTCTGAATCTGAGGCCTCAACGCCGGCCATTCAGCCAAGGAGTCTAACACACATTGTGAATATAGATTAACGCATATGTTAACAACTGAAAATCGCGACACACACCGTTCCTCCTTTAAAAAGTTATTCCTGCTTCATTTTAAAATCATATTTCGTAAAATTGTTGCGTAGAGATAGAGAGCACGTCCGTCTTTGCAAAGAACAACTTCTAATCACTTGCACTGGTATTCAAAAAGAAAGCCGAAATTTTTCCAACGTCGGTCAATGATTTTATTTTCAGATATAAAATCTGCAGAAAGTACATTAAATTGGAATTTTAAATTACATTTAGTATTGTGGCATACTTTCCTTCTTTCATAACTGAAGGGGACTTAAGCTTGATTAAGCAAATTTTGGAGGGAAGAAGTAAAGAAACTGTTTCCTCAAAGATTTGAACACACTTCCAGATATACAGTATATGATCAACGTGATGTCTTTCCATTATGATAAGTACACAGCTACGCTGTCTGTGTAGCACAGTAACTTCCATACTGTCACAGCCATAAATGACATTGTCCAGTGTTCCAATTTAATATTTTTATGAAGAAAAGACTGATCAAAGTGTCTCAAGCGGGGTGTACTCGTCACAAATAGGAAACGACCGGTTCAGTGTTCCCGGAAGTTATATTCCTTTGTTACTTCCTGACAGACAAAGTACCTTTGTAATTATCTCTTGGCATAAGCGTGTACAAAATGTAGCTTCCTCTTAATTTCCAGGAAGAGGAAATTTCTACAGTGGAAATACTTTTCATGAAGTTCAAAGTTTAATTAATTGTGGATTCTTAGTATCTTGCATTTTAGAAGGACAACGGAATTGGCTGTGAATTATGGATTCTTCTGAGGTAAGGATTGTGATGAATAATGACGTTCAGAGCAGAAATAATGCGTCAGGGTGTTATAAAGGTCATTACTCATAGGAACAGTCATGCAGAAATAAAGCAAGGGAAAAATTACGCACTTCTTATCATGCCTAGTGCGGCTCATTTGCATAATACTATCGTTTTTTAAATCGTCCTTAACTACATAAAAATCGGTGGTGCATTTTGTTGATCCAACCAAGCTCCAGGACAATATTTAAACAGACACTTTCTACTTGATTTTCATGTTACTGAAGCTGGCATGTGACTCAAGATAAACTTAAATGTCATTGCCTTCCCAAAGCTCACCACAAACAACTACATATACACACAGGTATTTAGAGACCACAGACTACATCAGTACCATTCATCACTCATAGTTCACATATACTAAACTAGCAAGATACCCGTGCTTCGCTACGGTATTATACTGAAATATGTAATTGAATGCTTAACGTTTTATATATAATCCTCCGAAATTCGTGATCTGACTCGTTTTCTGAGAGATTATGGCAAAGTTCCTCAAATTTTTCAATCTTTCTTTCCAGAAATCGATTTCGTACTTCCCGGGCTATGTCCAGGTAATCCACGCGGTCAGTTGGGTCCCTAAATCTTTGCCATCCTTTCCTATAAGCATTTTTAGTGTGGATCAAATCCTGAAGGAGATACGGCGTGGTGTCGTCTTGGGTGCCTTGGCGGTACTGAACCCGCGGCCGGACTCTATTCGTAGTCATTACCAGGCCAGGACCCGTTTCCAGCGCGGTCCGCTCAATTTGACGGCGGTCCAGGACATTATTATTATTATTATTATTATTATTATTATTATTATTGTTATTAGTATTATTATTATTATTATTATTATTAGATGTTCTGGACCCCACAGCAAGATGCAAGAATGACATACTTCCGTGCATTATTGACCTTATCATAGAGGTGAAAAATTTGACGGTCAATCTCATTCTTATCCTTTATTTCAAATGTGTTTAAATTTTTATTTATATGCCAGGAGAGTCTACTGTAATCTATGAACGTTCTCCGAAGGAAAAATGGCTGTTGAAATCGAACCCAGGAAAGATTAAAAATGATCGGTTTATGATCAGAATAAGTACATCGAAAATCTACAGCCTGTTTCCAGTCATTCGATAGGGTCAGGAATGGAATGAATAAAGCCCCATCTAGCGGCGACAATAGGAATTGTGCCGGCTGCCGAAGCACTCCTCTGGGGGCAATGATCGATGAATGACAAATGAAATTAAATATTGGACAGTATTGCTGGAATGAATGATGACAGGGAAAACCGGAGTATCCGGAGAGAAATCTGTCCCGCCTCCGTTTTGTCCAGCACGAACGTCACATGGAGTGAAAGGGATTTGAACCACGGAACCCAGCTGTGAGAGGCCGGCGCCCTGCCGCCTGAGTAACGGAGGCTCCTGATAAGATACATTATGAACAGTAAATTCAATTGGTCTCACCTCCTTTTACAACCCACCGCCGTCAAGTTTATTTACCCCCCCCCCCTCCCAAAAAATTAAAAGAAGGCGTGTTTCTTAATGTTAAAAGAGATTCCAAACACCAATGTTCACGTCTATTACCTTCAGTTTTGAGATATAAGAATCCCCATAAAAATAATTCACTTTCTTTCACTTCCTATCACACTCACCCCACCCCCACCCTAAGTGAATTATCCGGCAAAAAATACTTGTTTCTTTAATAGTAAAGGATCTTCTAAATACAATTATCACGACTCTAACTTCTTCAGTTTTTGATTTATGTGTCTTCGTGAAAGGAATTCAACTCTTTTTCACTCCCGCCTCGCAAGATCCCCCCCCCCCCAAAAAAAACACGCGTTTGTTTTTAAAGGAAATCCAAATGCCAATTTTCACGTCTGTAACAACTTTATTTTAGTAGATGTTTGTATTCTTATACAATTAAGTCAATTAATTTATCTATTTTTTAGCCCGCCCCCCCCCCCCATCATTGGATTTTCCGAAAATACGCGTTTCCTTACTTTTAAAGCAGATTCCAAATATCAAATTTCACGTCTGTAACATCTTCATTTTTGAGGTATCAGTAGCCTAATTAAAAGAAATCAACACCATTTTCAATCACTTTTACCCCCCTCCACCCAAGTATTATTTCCGAAAACTAAAAATACACGTTTCTTTGTTTTTAATAGAGATAAGAAATACCATTTTTCATTTCTGTAACATGTTAAGTTTGTTTATATATACTGTAGAATTTTTCATTTCTAAAATTTCACCCCTTTTTATTTCCCCTTAAGGGGAGCTTCCAAAAACAAATCACCTATGTTTCTTTACGTTTAGAGGTAATTCCAAATACCCACCTTTTATGACTAAGATTTTACGTTTCTGACATATTCTGTAGATATAGTCCTTCGAAAAATCACCCCAATATGTCACTCCTGTTTAACCGCCATTAATTGGTTTTTCCAAAAACCAAAAATACGTGTTTCTTTATTTTTAAAGGAGATCCCATATACAAATTTTCAGTTCTGTATTTCAGTTTCTGAGATATGTTTAATCTCATTAAAGGCATTCAACCCTTTTACACCCCTCCCATTGGAATTTACAGAAAACAAAAACAAAAAAACGTATTCCTTTATTTTTAAGGGAGATTCTAAATACCAATTTTTACATCTGTAAACTTTTAAAGTTTTGAGATATAGATACACTCATTTTAAAAATTCAACCCCTTTTCACCCCCCCCCCCCATTAATTGGATTTTCCCAAAGCAAAAGTATATGTTTCATTATTTTTAAAGGAGATCTCAAATACCAATTTTCAGTTCTGTAATATCTTCAGGTTCTGAAACATAAGTAGCCTCATTAAAGGCATTCAACCCATTTTCACCCTACTCCACCCTTCCTATTGGAATTTTCCGAAAACAAAAAATACGTGTTTCTTTATATTTAAAGGAAATTCTAAATACCAATTTTTACATCGATAAACTTCAAACGTTTTTGATATATAGATGCAATCATTTTAAAATCCACCCTCTTTTCACCCTCCCATTAATTGGATTTTCCAAAATCAAAAAAATACGTGTTTCTTTATTTTTAAAAGAGCTCAAAAGTACCAATTTTCAGGTCTGTAATATCTTCAGTTTCTGAGATATAAGTACCGGTATCCTGATTAAAGGCATTAAACCCCTTTTTTCACCGTTTTTCACCCCTACTATTGGGATTTTCTGAAAACAAAAAAATACGGGTTTCAGTCAGTCAGTCAGGACAAGTTATTTTATATATATAGATTAATAAGTAAATGACCACAACATCCCCTTCCATGCGGCAAAGAAACGGAGCACTATATATCGCTGCCTACATTTATCAGTCTATTTATCCTGATATCAACTCAGACACGTTTCCGAATTCGGTACTGAAATCATGACATACCATGCCTATACCGAGACGAGGCGCTTTATAGAATCAAGTGGAAATTGTCTTCAAAAATAGCTGACCCAGCTCCTCTGGCGGATAAACGCTTAGGAGATGATGATGTGATGATTATGATTCCCTGAATTTGTAATCATTTATTAAAAGTAAAACGGAATCAAGTTTGTAGCTTTATGTGGTGGGTTGGGAGGAGAACCATGTATTCCCTTGGCGAAAATAATGTAAATATTAATAAATAGTAGTACAATGGCAGTAGCAAGGGAAACCAGAAATCTTGGAGTAAATGTATCTCATTTATGCGTTGTGCTGTATTAATTTCACACATAGTTCGCATAGGAATGCGGGATACTGCTGCAAATGGACAAAGACGAACAATATGAATCGCAGAGGGAGATTGTTTTTATGTATTAAGCATACGAAGCACATCCCCATTTTTTCATTAAACACAACATTCTACAACTGCAGTTTAAAACAAGTGAATAACACCGTTCTACAAAAAAAACCAGTCCTATTGCTGGAGGCAAACTCTGATTTTTATAGACATTTGAACGCTGAATTCTAATATGGATTTTGTTTTCATACATCAGGGATAACTGAAGAGTAATTTGATTTTAATTTTCTTTTAATATTATTGTATCATTATATATATAGCTTTAATTTGGAGTCAGACGTACTGACTGAAATTCAATTAAAGGGGTTGTAAAAATTAGGATAGTAACAGATGGTGATAGTTGAAGTGTTCACATAATGTTCTCACTTTTAACAGTCATGCACTGCCTTGAGGAATTCCGCTCTTAGTGATTACAGGATCAGATAAATCTTCACCTACTCTAATTTTCCGAGTTCTATTTTCTAGAAATATAGCCACCCAGTCAGTCACTCTTTTGCCTAGTCCAACTGCACTAATTTTTGCCAGTAGTATCCCATGATATACCCTATCAAACGCCTTCGATTGCTCCTTAAGTGACATTAATCAGTAATAGTATTATACGGTACTTCGAAAATTAAGCCAGTAAAAATTGTAACCTATTACATTGATATTACTTCTAGAATAATCATGAAGATTGTATTGTTCAGACGGTAAAGACATGTTCACTTCGAAGGTTAGTTTCACCATTATGGAGAAAAACATTTACCAATTGGAGAGGAACGTGGCTTAGGGGTTTAATCATCCTACGTCAGAAATAATTACCTGGTTAATAGGACACCGGGTGGAGAGCTAACTGATCTATTCCACTAAATGTCAAAGTTATAAATAGTAGAAAATCTTACCTTCCAGTTTTACAGAGCCTGCATGGAAGTAGCTTCAGCAAGAAGAGTCAAAACTTCAACATTTGTGGTTGTAATTAGACTAACATATTTTGAAGGAAAATTTGTTTTCTACAGTGGAAATACTTTTTATGAAGTTCAAAGTTTAATTAAATGTGAATTCTTACTATCTTGCATTTTAGAAGGACAACGGAAGTCAAACAAAATGAAAACTCTATTCTTCATTTGGGTAACATAAGCAAAATACATACACTCATGGTCGACTGCACGTACCATTCAAGTGAGTTCCATTGAATATTGTCATACCATGGGGTATTCTCACAACGCATCTCGACATTTGATGCTGTTCTCACATAGCACCAACTTTATATCTTTGTAGAGTTTCGAAATATATTACGCACAGTGTTTTGAATGTCACTGCACGTACAACAACAAAACCATGTGATGATCTCATCTATTTAATATTTTCTATAGTTATGTGAAGGATCATAAATGTAGGATTAATAGGCAGTCTGAAATTGTTAATTGAGAAAAATTTATATGCCCAGTCGGTGCTTCTGATAACAATTACATACTGATCCACTGATCAGAAAAATGGATCAGAAAGTATTCTGAAGCAGAAAATGGTCAAACGACTTCTTCGTTCATTAAAACGGTGAGTCTTTGGTTAAAGTAATATAAACCAAGGAGATGGACAGTGGGATTAACAACACTGTTGTTTCAAGCTAGTAAAATAAATAGTAGGGTGTGTGTTTTAACATCTAAATGTAATGAAACTTTATATGAAATAGATTTATGGTATTTGAAGGCGCTCAAATACGTCAGCCTTGTGTCATTAGATTTACTGGCACGTTAAAGAATTCCTGTGGGACTAAATTCCGGTACCTCAGCGTCTCCGAAAACCGTAAAATTAGTTAGTGGGACTTAGGGCCAAATACATTCTTATTCTTATTCTTATTCTTATTCTTATTCTTATTCTTATTCTTATTAACTCTCAGCAGTGGATTAATGCAACTAAATGTTAACAAACACGAATCAAATTTCTTCAGAATGTGTTTGGGCTGAGTACAAGAGTGCCATCCCAGAAAGTCGACCGACAGTTCTTCAGGCGAGTTTTGTCACGCGTTTAATGTCTAAACTACGCAAAGGGTCAATGTATCCAGCATCATATTGAATTGGATCCAATAAAATTATCGAGTCATACGAATTGCCAGGTCAGATGGCAGCCGAAGCAGTGCTGTAAGTGATGTAATATTTGCAGTGATTTCAAATGATTCATAAGAAACCAGGCTACAATTTCAGTTGAACAACTAACAAGTTCCACTGAAAAACATCGCGAGTGAAGAAATAAGTTCTTAATGTCAAGGCAGGTGCAGAGCAAATGGAATTTGAGGGGGGGGGGCGGTAGAGGGTATAAGGAAAGGGTATACTGTGTCGATATGAAGAGAACAATCCCAAACATAACAATGCTGAGAGATGCAGAAGGTACAGAGAGTGAAGGAAATTGCAGTTGGTGCAGCGATTCGATATCGACGCGAGCGCATCTAGCAAGCCTATGGTGGAGCCAGTGGATCTCGACGAGCATATCGATGTATTTCGAACTAGCGATCACAATGCGTTAGAATTTGAAGTAAAAATCCAGAGATCGTCAAATTTCGAAATGCACCGTAAGTTCGCGAAGGAGATGGATCTGTTTAAATCTCTTCCAGAGGAACGTATTCACGCAAAGAACTTGCGGCTTTCTGTCCGATACAGCCGACCCCGTTTTTAATTTAGACTAATACTGTTTCTAGAATATGTATTGTATTACTAGCCCGATCATGTAACTTCCATTTACGTCACTGTTATCAATTGCAGAATCAATTTCCATTTTTTAAAATTTGCTTTTTACGTCACACCGAGACTGACAGGTCATATGGTGACGATGGTGTATAAAGCGTTAGGGTAGGAACATACCGAAGATGCATCGCAGCTCGCGGTCGCGGTCGAGGTTGAAGTCGCGTCCCGTTTTACGTCGCGGTCGATGGAGGCTGAACATACCGGGGAGGTTTACCTTTCAGTGTTCTGAGATGTGTTTACAGTGAGTGGACGTAATGTTTAGATCTCCGCGTTCAAGCTTTTACAAGTATAGAGTATATATTCAAGTGACAGTGGAGATAGTGATTCATTGTGCATAAGCACACGATGGTGGCTACTTTCAAATTAGTCAGCCCGCCAGTGGAATGCTCATCCTATAAACCAATGAAGGCAGACGCTGGGGGAATATCACAACTTATTTGAAGAACTGAAACACCACCCGGACATATTCCCATCATACATGAGAATGTCCCTTGAGACGTTCCAATATATATACAACAATGTGGAATCAGAAATTGATACTGTGAAGTACAAGAACTACCACACGAATACACACGCGGGCTCTGTGAACACCTGGATTAAGGGCACAGTAGAACGGGGGGATATATCACGTGATCTCAATCCGGACAAGCCAATCACGAGCAAGCTACATCGATGCCTCCCGTTCTACAGCGATGGAAACACAAACTTTCTTGTCATCGCGCTAGACCTCCTGGAAAATCGCGATGGTGAATGGAAGCGAGCATCTTTGACATGAACTGTTCCATTTAAAACTGTGTGTTTGTGTTACCAGGAGGTGACATCGAGGCATCGACCGCGAGCTGCGATGCATCTTCGGTATGTTCGTACCCGTAGAAGTTGGAAGTAAGCGACCGTGATCTTAATTAAGGTACAAATCTAGCAATTGTCTGTTGTGAAAATGGAAGAAAGAAAAAATACTTCTTCAGGGCTTCTGACAGTAGGGTTTAGAACCTATTAAGACCCGAATGTAAGCTGGTAGTTACGTGAACCAAAACGTCCAGCCACCCCTTAATCGGTGTTTGCAAATATATGTACCAAAATATAACTATTTAATGCCTGTACTTTTTTCAAAGAAACATTGTACATTGTTGTTATTGTGCATATGTCAGTCAATTGATAAAATGCCAAAAGTGGACATATTTCACGAGGAGAGTGTCGTCTTAATGTCAGACAGAAGGGAACTCACACAGAGAGAAGACGTAAATTAAATGGAGCCCCATACTTGTATACCATGAGTAGTGTATTCCTTAGATTATTTCCCGCCTGTTGCCATTTCTTGATGGATGCAGTACATTGTATCCGTCTCTTGGCACAGGCCAGAGCAAAGTGCAGCTTCCATTGAAGTCCCAGTCTCATCCATGGCTGTGACAATACGGAGGCTGCTGGGGTATGGGTGGATCTGAGTGTTATGAAAGGTGTTGCTCAATGAAGAGTTACTTATAGCACTATTAAGAACTGCGAAGTCGTGGTGCAATGGCAACTTCTGGTCCAGTGAGGAAAGCAATGGCAAACTACCTCACTCATCATCTTGCCTAGTACACTTCATTTGGGCTCTGCCATTAGTTTTTGCGGTTTCCCTATTACTGCATAGCCTTTGGTGGTGCTATTTGAGAATCAAACCAGCCTCTGGGCTGATGACCTAACGGACAGATATGAATATTTCAGGAGAAATTAAAATATTAAGTTGAAACACACACTTACCATGTACATAGTACATAAGTATAGTATTAGGTTTCATATTTTCATTTTGATTCTATATATTATCTATAGCATTAGAAATAAGAAATGGAAATTTTATGCAAGTGGGCAGAAATGACTGTTGAAGCACACATCAAACAAATAAATTAGTATTCTAATGTTCTACCTTATGAATTTATTAATGCTGCCTACTCACACAATCAATGGAAGAGTTACTTATAGCACTATTAAGAACTACTGAGTATAATATGTAACTGCGAAGCTCTGATAAACTCTCGACCTCTCATTTAGATGTCAGAAAATCCTCAAGATTTGAGTCCAGTCACGCCTAGCATGTTTCTACAAGACATGTCCAATGTGGGTACTCCTGATTTGGACTTGAGGAAGCGATTCAGGGACGAATATCTGGGTCAGCCTGTACATAGTCGTCATCTATATATATAACTTGTTCTGACTGACTGACTGACTGACTGACTGACTGACTGACTGACTGACTGACTGATTCATCATCGCTGAGCCAAAACTACTGGACATAAAGGAATGAAATTTTGAGGATACATTTATATTACAATATATTAATTTGGTCTTTCTCTTGAGAAAACTAACACAAAGGTTGCTAAAGAAGATCAATTACACTCGAGTACACTTTACAGAAGAAGTACAGTATACCTCTTTCTCTCTCTCTCTCACACACACACACACACACACACACACACATACACGCGCGAAGCAACGTAGACTAGCGTGCAGAAGCTGAAGTAGATAGCTAGCTACTACACTTATATTAATGCAAAAGAGAACTTTTAAATGGCATGCCCCATGTCCATTAAGGCAATTGAATATTGATCTACACAATGATTTCATGCTTTTATAGGTAGTGAAGTGTTACAAATTTGATTACTCTCCCGCCTAGTTTATCTTGTGCGGAGTTGAATTTATTAAAGTGTCCAAGTAGGACACGAAGTTCCGACTTGGCTCATATTGTCGCTGAGAATTGCTCAATCAGTGATTATGAAATTATTCTCACGCAACGTGCAGCTCGTACCATTCACTTTAGTACAGTAAGTATCGATCAAGTAGTGTTAACATGTATCACAATATTTATATACTACATAGTGATACAAAGGTCACACATTTTGCAGTGGCCCACTAGCTCTGCAGTACATAAACAACCAAAGAATATCGGTCCGTATTCCCATACAAAAAACATGCGACATGATTTGGTTTCAGGTCGACAATGCAGACTGAATCATCAGCGCGAATGTTATTTCAATCAAAGAATGCATGGAACAATCTCAGCTACAAAAAATCCACAGATCTAGTGCTTCAGGAAACCAACTCAATGTTGAAAATATCCTAGGGGTATCTTTTTTTTTTGCTAGGGGCTTTACGTCGCACCGACACAGATAGGCCTTATGGCGACGATAGGAAAGGAAAGACCTAGGAGTTGGAAGGAAGCGGCCGTGGCCTTAATTAAGGTACAGCCCCAGCATTTTCCTGGTGTGAAAATGGGAAACCGCGGAAAACCATTTTCAGGGCTGCCGATAGTGGGATTCGAACCTACTATCTCCCGGATGCAAGCTCACAGCCGCGCGCCTCTACACGCACGGCCAACTCGCCCGGTCCTAGGGGTATCAACAACGAATGGACTTATTTACATATGTTTTTTCTGTAATGTGTTCCATGATTCAATACCTTCAGGATTTTTTTGATTTTTGAAAAATTTCCACACCGAATGTAGCTATGAGGGCTTAAGTGAAACTCTGCATTGACTCATATTGGCACTCTTAGTGGTGCTAAAGTTAAACAATTCATGGACTCCCTTAGCCCTTAGAAATTCTAGCAACATCTGTATTTTTTTAACTGCAATCACTTGCCTGAGTCACACTTGACTACTCCTCATCCAGATTCTCAAAAGCTCCTCTGGAACGCTTGATTCAACAAGTGGAAACAAAAATGCCGCATGCTTGTCGAAAGTAACTTCAATGGATTCCAGTGCTCTTAAGTAACACTTAAGTTTATCGTGCAATTGCAAAGTATGTCTCTTACCTTTCACACTGGTGGCATTTTTAATGACCAAACCTAGCAGCTCTGTGATGTAGAACTCTGCTAGCAACTCCTCCTTACCAAACCTTTCAGCCAGTCCATCCACTGCCTTCTGATATTTTTCTGCAGTCGACGATTTCTCGTGCTCTTGTTCCTGGAACTGTCGCCTGGATCAGGCACTGGAATTTGTCTTCTGCTGCTATGTCTTCATTTTCATGGATTCTGTGGTACTGACTCCAAAAGGAAAGACAGTCCTTTATGTCACCGCTAAATTTTTCCAATTCTATTTCTGGTCATTTTCTCTCTTTTTATGTGATTCAACAGAACATGCTATTTCAAACCTGTTATTTCTTTGGGTTACACCTAACCTCTGTGTATATGCTTCTGTTTTGAATCTCACAAATGTCTGTTTTATCCCTACGTTCTTCAATATTGGTATACTCACCTTCATATTTCTTATCACCCCCTTCTTCCTGCAAAACCAAGTCCAGTATCTGCTCATCTAACAGCGAAAGTTCTTGAAATAATCGTTCCAATTTGACTGACATTAACCTAATATGTTCGTCATTTATCGCGTCTTTATTTAGCTCATCTAGTAAAAATCGGGAGGTTTTCCTGAATGATATCCTCACAAGTTTCCGTTTCTTACACAAATTCTCTATTGTGGCACGTACAGGTATTACCAATCACGTCGCGGTCACCAAATTAAATGTTGGGTTAGACACTCGCGCACTAACCGTGTCGCAGATCCTTGCACCAACAATAACGAAGATAATTTACAGCGACAACGCAAGCAATTTTGTAGGAGTAAAACCCCACTCAGATTCATTGACTGGAGCAAGATAGATTAAGATGTCAGATGTAAAATTTGGTATTAAAAATCTCCTTTAAAAATAAAAAAGTATTTTTTTGTTGCTAAGTCTGTGAAAAAAGGGGGGGGTGAAATTTTGAATGAGGATATCTACATCTCAAAAACTTAAAAGTTTACAGACGTAAAACTTGGTATTTGGAATCTCCTTTAAAAATAAGGAAACAGGTGTTTTTTGTTTTCGCAAAATCCCATTAAGGGGGACGAAAAAAGGGGAAAATTACTTTAATACCTTTTATGAGGATACTTATATCTCAAAAACTAAAGATGTTACAGACATGAAAATTGGTATTTGGAATCTCCTTTAAAAATAAACACTTATTCTTTTGTTTTTGACAAATCCGACGAATAGGGGATGACCGGGTGTGACACACGGGGTGGAAATTAAAAAAATTATATCTAGGACTACAATATATCTCAGACACTTAACATTTTGCAGACTTGAAAACTGGTACTCCTGTAAAAGTAAAGAGAAGTAGATAACTTTTTTCGGAAAATGCACGTAAGGGGAACGAAAAATGGGATGAATTTTTAGAATGAGAATATCTACAGTATATCTCAAAAACATAACATGTTACTGAAGTGAAAGTTGGTATTTTTAATCTTCCAAAATAAGAAACACGTATTTTTTGTTTTCGGAAAATACACTTGGGGGAGGGGCGGGTAGAAAGGACTGAAATCTGGGTTGAATTCTTTGTATTAGGATACTGATATCTCAAGAACTGAAGACGTTACAAACTTAAAAATTGGTGATTGGAATCACATAACGAAATGAATATCTTTTGTTTTCGGAAAATCCGCTTAAGCGGGGGTGAAGCAATTGAAAAATTAGTTAAATTATTTGCATGAGTCTACTTATATCTAAAAAAAGCTATAGATGTTGCAGACATTAAAATTGGTGTTTGGAATCCCCTTTAAAGGTAAAGTAACACATATTCCTTTGATTTCGAAAAATCCAATTAAGGGGGGTGAAAGAATAGAAAAAATTATTGAATTATTTGTATGAAGATACTTATACCTTATGAAAATTAAAGTTGATACAGACATGAAAATTGGTATTTGGAATCTCCTTTAAAATAAAGTAAAGCGCGTTTTAGGGGAAAAATAAACTTGGGGGGAGGGGGTGAAAAGGAATTGAATTCCTTTTATGAGGACAAATATCTAGAAAACTGAAGATGTTACAGTCGTGAGAATTGGTATTTAGAAGCTACTTTATAAGTAAACTCGTATTTTCCCCGGAAAATTCACTTCAAGAGGGGGGAGTGAAAGGAAGTGAAAAATTGGATTTTTTAATATGGGCACATGTGTCTCAAAACCTGATGGTTACAGACGTGACAATTGTTGTTTGGAATCTCCTTGAAAAGTAAATAAACACGCATTTGGTGGGTTGGTTGGGGGGGGGGTTCAATTTAACGGGAGTGGGGTGAAAAAAGGAGTTGGAATTCCTTTTCTGAGGATATTTATATCTCGAAAAAAAGAAAAGATGGTACAGAAGTGAAAATTGGTATTCGGAATCTATATAAATAAAATTGTTTCTGTTTGTCTGTTTGTCTGTCTGTTTGTCTGTTCCACCATCACGTCGAAACGGCTGGATAGATCTCAACCAAACTTCATATTTAGAGTATACTGACCCCGGGGAAGGTTTCAATATGCATATCATTTTAAAATCTTTGAAAAGACGGGGGTTTTATAGGAAAAACGGTTTTCCTCCATTTTCTCTTATACTATTATAGGCAAAATATCGAATTTGTCGTATAAGGACGAGACAAAGCTCAATTTAATCCTCTTAACGCAAAGAACAAAACTCGGTAAGCCCTACGGGCCCGAAAACCATGTTTTAAGGCCCTAAAACCAACCGTTACGGAGATATTGGCACCACACTACCCCTGCTCTAGGAATCGGATAAAGAAATGAACTGCCGTAACCATGGCAACGTCAGCTCCAGGATTCTAGAGCAGTGAGATTATGCATGTACGTTTGGGCATAGCTGTCAACCAAAATAGGTACAAATAAGACTTAATATCTGGGAAAAAAATATACTGTTGTGTAAGGCACTCATAGGACTCCTTTGGGCAGGGATGGAAAGGGGGTGAAGAACGAGTGTAAAAATCTTACTATATATAGAAATGGAAGTGTGTGTGTAAATGACACATCTCCAACTAAACCACTGGAGCAATTTCAACCAAACTTGGTACACGAATCACTTACTATCGGGAGACGATCACTGTGGGGGGTAAGCCATCCCTAGCGCCCTTAAGGGAGAGGGTCAGGGGGGTGGTAGTTACAATAATAATCGAGAATAGTGTCGAATTCATAGTTTTCGGGGTCGCTGAGTTGAAAAGTGATACTCTAGAATTTTTTTAAAATCCAGCCCCCTTTTAGGTTGGGGTGAGATATTGAAATAATTAAAAACAGTTTCGAATCCATAGATTTCAGGGTCTCTGAGATGAATAGTATTACTCCGGATTTTTTGCAAATCCAAGTGGGGAGCGAAGGGGGTGAGATATAAAATTAATCGAAAAACTACATATAAAAATATTATCTTCTTCTTCTTACTATATATAAAAATTGATGTATGTGTGTGCGTGGGTGTGTGGGTGTGGGTGTGTATATGACACATCTCCTCCTAAACCACTGGAGCAATTTCACCAAACGTGGTACACTTATCAATTAGTATCAGGAGACAAACCGCGTGAGGGTAAGACACCCCTAGCACCCTTTTGGCAGGGGGCGAGGGGAGTGGTATAAAAATAATCTTATAAATAAAGTTGTTCGTTTCTGTTTGTCTGTTTGTTTGTTTGTTTGTTTGTTTGTTTGTTTGTTTGTTTGTTTGTTTGTTTGTTTGTTTGTTTGTTTGTTTGGCTTAAGTGCGGCCAATATCCAGTATTCGGGAGATAGTAGGTTCGAACCCCACTGTCGGCAGCTCTGAAAATGGTTTTCCGTGGTTTCCCATTTTCACACCAGGCAAATGCTGGGGCTGTACCTTAATTAAGGCCACGGCCGATTCCTTCCAACTCCTATCCCTTCCCTGTCCCATCGTCGCCATAAGACCTATCTGTGTCGGTGCGACGTAAAGCAACTAGCAAAATAAAAAGAATAAAAATGTTTGTTTGTTCCACCATCACGTCGAAAGGGCTGGATAGATCTCAACCAAACTTCATATTTAGAGTATACTCACCCCGGGGAAGGTTTCGATATGCATATCATTTTAAAATCTTTGAAAAGACGGGGGTCTATAGGAAAACCACAACGGTCTTCCTCCATTTTCTCTTATACTATTGATTTTCTGCAAACTCTGTGGACCGTATGTGAAAGGTCTCTTCATCACAAACAACTTTCGTTGTGTTCATAATTTACCTTACTCTTCAAATGACGGAGAAATTTACTATTTTCTGCCGATACCATGCTCGGCATTGAGGGACCGACAGAGCGATAACGAATATATGGGTTACCATGGCAACGTCTCTGACTGCTTGCCAGCAGGGAAGTAACGTATTGTCATTTTCCTCATCATTCCTTTAAATTCGTGGTTGTTCCTTGGGTAGAAAGCAAGAGAGTCGTCAATCGGCCATTCTGCGGGATATTGGCGGAATATCATTGGAGGTTATAACCGTCCTCGAATAGCATAAGTAATAACACAAATATTCATCTTCTTATCTGATTACCTAAGAATTCCTGCGCCTAAATTTCTCTCCGATTACCGCTTTCTTATATCCATAACTCACTCCGGCATAATTTATTGAGGAGCATTTGATTTTCCAATACATTCACTTGGTATTTATATATTTGTCGTCATCCGGATGTCCTCTGTTATAATCTATTTTCTATTAATTTCAACTTACTAAACTGTATTACTTTCTTCCTTAATTACCACGTATGTATGCGAGTGCTAATCCCGAATGCTGTACACTCTTTCCTTTGAGGAAATATTCTAAGCTATGCAAATGTATAACTTCTGGCCCAGGAAAATTCCGAAATATGGATGCAATTTTAACGGCGGTGCAGACCTTCGTTTCGGGGTAATTGGTGGCTAATCAGTAAGTCGTATCAAAAGTCACAAAGCAAATTGCGTTTCATTTTGGAGAGATCTACAACTTTTGTCCTGTGACTTTTCGTCGTATTTCTATCCCTAATACATTAAACACAAGTTGATTTTGTACTTTTACACGTATATGTTATCATTTGGCACACTTATAGGAAAGGTAGAATCATGACATTCGGCACGCACATTGACATGATCATTGGCAATGTTATAGCCAAATTTTATGATTCTAGCTGTCACATGAGAATCAAAAATATAAAGTAGCATTCAAAAACTGTACAAGATTTCACCCCATTCAATGACTCTAACTCAATCTAACCCATAAATAAAGGAGATACGAGAAGATGTCATAGGACCAACCATGTAGAGCACTGAAAGGGGCGTCTGATGGTGAAGTCCGTTTGTAGATACGTCGTACAGTTGCAAAGCAGTAACTATCGAAATAAAGGTCTACACTTCTAGAGTATGTCTGTACATTGACAATTTTGGCGAAATTTCCATACAGTTATCCGTTTCAGGTGTAATAATGACCATCTGCATATATTCTGTTTTGGTGTCTGTCCGTTTGTTTGTTTGTCTGTTTGTCTAAAACTTGGAAACTACTGGATATATTTCCACCAAACTTGATATTTAGAATCCATCTGTCCTTTGGTAGGTTTTAGGGCAAGTATTGTTTCTGAATCCCTGAATTGACTGGGGGATTATACGAAACCGAAACCGTCATTTTGCAACCAAACTTAATGTAAATTTAGCTGCCGTAATGGAAATTCATTTCTAGGCCTTTTTCCTCATGTGCATCATTTCAATACGAGGATTAATAAGGGAGATATCATTAACGGACCGTTTTCCGGTACAAGTCCCACCGGACTTAACTCAAGAGCGGGTGCGTGTAAAGCGTATGTTTTACAACTTGAAAACTACTGAAGATATTTGAGTCAAACTTTATATTAACATCCACCTGTCCAACGGTAGGTGTTAATCGTCAATAACATTTCATGTTCCCGGAATGGACTGGCGGTTTATAGGGAACCGAAATGGTGATTTTACTCTTCCAGAATATATACAGTACAAGACCAACCTGACTGGAAATCGACCAAACATGATGGAATTCCATCTCTAAAACTTTTTTTCATGTGCATTTTTTCGACAGGAGGATTAATAAGGGAGATATCATAAACGGTCCGTTTTTCCGGTTAAGTCCAGCGGATATAGCCCAAAAGGTGTTGTACGTGGTGCAGGTTCCTTATTTATCTATGTAAATAAAATCGTAACTACTGTGTGCCTGTACATAGACTATTTTGTCGAAATTTTCGTACAGCTACACGCTTAAGGGGTAATAATGATCATCTGCATATTTTTTGGTTTAGTATCTTGAAAGTTCTACTTTTTACACTTCTCACTGAAAACCCAGATTGCGGCATAATCTGCCAGTCGAGAAAGAAAACTGAAATTTGGCAAAATTTTACGACTTAGCCTGTAACGGGCGGAAAACTTCCAAGAGCTTTAAATTTCTCCATTTCTATCCCGAAGAATATCGAAATATGGAGGCAATTTTAATGATGGTGCAGACCTTCGGGAAGTATCATCACATAACGGATGGCACAATCCCCGTTCAATTTGGAGTGATCTACAACCTTGGTCGTACGACTTTTTGTCGTATTTATATCCATTTTACGTTTGACTTTTCTCTATTTCTCGATCTTAAGTAAAGTAGTACTTTTCACATACATAATTCATACCTTCCATCACTTAGAGGAAAGATAGAATCATCATACTCTACACGAAAATTGGTCCACCCAGTAGCCATATGTGAGCCAAATGCTATGTATGTAGCTGTCACTTAATTATCCGAAAAGCAATGCAATGTGAGATAATCTTACACAAATTTTACCCAAGTTTCTAACTCAATCTGACCCATGAATAGATGAGATATCATATGACCAGCAATTTAGGCCGCTAAATCCGGCGTCTTATGGTACAATCTTTTCTCGATATGATGTACCGTTTAGAAGCAGTTAATCTGTAAATGAAGGTCTGCAATATTGTAAACAAGCACATACTTTCGTATGTCGAACTATATATATTCACTGATGTCGATTTTGTAGCGATCGAGAAAGGGTGTGTCTGCTATTGTAATCAGTACTCCGCACACCGACTATGACTGGCAGTAGGAATGGAGTCCTTCTCCAATTCCTGTGTAACTGGCATTAATGAGGCAGGCCTACCATTGTAATGAATAATTCACTTCTCGATTTGACTTTCAGAAGGCAAGGGAGCATGCAGCATACAGTCTTTGGCTGTAGGCAAGCGTTCCCGCAGTTATAAACAGATGTACCCATCTAAAATGTGACTGGCATTATGCATACTGGCCTGCTATTTTGATGGAAACTCATCAACTTGGTGTGACTGGCAGGAAGCTGGCTGGCAGTTGGAAAAGGGGCCTATCATTATAATGATAACTGCACAACTCAATTTTGACTGGTTGTAGGGAAGTTTCCTGCCATTATAATAAAAACTCTTCAATTTGTAATATGTCTGGAGGTAGGAAAGGGGGCCTGCAATTGTAACGGAAACTCCCCAAATAGATTGTGACCGCGCAGTAGGCAATGGGGCCTGCAATTATAATGTAAACTTCCCAACTCGATTGTGAATCGCAGTAGGGAAGTGAGCCTGTCGTTATCATCACAAATCCGTAACAAGCACTTTACACTGGAAACAACGTATGGGGACCTCTGCATATTGTTTCTCGGATAACGCTAAGAGACATGCTATTTTAAAACAATCTTATTTACTGCATGTACAGTATTTACTTCAATATTCGTATACAATGCAGAATACCGTAGCGAAGCACGGGTACATTTGCTAGTCTCCTTTAAAAATAAAGAAACACGTCTTCTTTTGTTTTCGGAAATCCACTTACGGGGGAAACAACTAAAATATTCGTTTAATTATTTGTATGAGGATACTTATATCTCTAAAGGATAAAGATATTACAGACGTCAAACTTGGTATTTGGAATATCCTTTAAAAATAAACACGTATATTTTTGTTTTCGGAAAATCAACTTGGTGTGGGGAGGGGTGAAAGTAAGGAAGGAGTCGAATTCTGTCTAAGAGGATATTTTTATCTCAGAAACTGAAGATGTTACAGACGTGAAAGTTGGTATTTTGAATCTCCTTAAAAATAAAGGAACACATATTTTTTGTTTTCGGAAAGTCCACTTAAAGGGAGACGGGGTGGAATGAACGGAAAATGTTTAATTCATTTTGCGAGGATACTTATATCTCAAAAACTGAAGATATTACAGACGTGAAAGTTGGTACCATATTTTGAATCTCCTTTAAAAATAAAACACGTACTTTTTGTTTTCGGAAAATCCACTTAAGGGGTTGAAAAGAATTGAAAAAGCGGGTGAATTTTGAAAATGAGTACCGGTATATCTGCAGTATATGTCAAAAACTTAACATGTTACAGACATAAAACTTGGTATTTGGAAAGCCCTTTAAAAATATAGAAACTCGCAGTTTTTCTCTTCGGAAAAGGCGCTTAACGGAGGGGGGGGGGGGCGGTGAAGATAAGTGAAAAAGGAAGTGAATTATTTTTAATGAGGATGCTTATATCTCACAAACTGATGATGTTTCGGACGCGAAAATTAGTATTTGGAATCTTCTTTAAATGTAAAGGAACATGTGTTTCTTTTTGTTTTCGGAAAATGGGAAGGACTGATAAAGAGGTTAATTATTTTTATAGGGATTCTTATAGCCTATCTCAAAAACTGAAAATGTTACGACGTGGAGATAGATACTTGGAATCTCCTTTAAAAATAAGCATTTTTTTTATTTGAGGGAAGACTGTCATATGTACAGTTCTATGTTGTATGGTCATCTCCCCAAAAGTTAATAACACAAACGTGGTTTACAAGGAGTTTGCGGGGTAAATGAAACTCAATTTGTAGGTGAACGTTATACATTAGTGATTTTCAGATAATGTCTTAGTACAGTACCGAGGAACGATTACTTTTATTATTTTACGAAATCCACGCGAGCGAAGCCGCCGGTAATTGCTAGTAACACAGGTGTATGTGGGCGAATGTGTATGCGTGCGCGTGTGGGATTGGTTGTGAATTAGTGTATATACAGGGGTATGCGTGAGAGTATAAATGGCTGGGTCTCCTTACTCTAATATTTTCAGGATAAATCAAGATAATTATTATTCTTCTAAGGAAACAGTGTTAATAAATATGTAAATTTAAAATTGTATACATAAGTTTGTATGTAAATATTCAGTAGAGTTTATACACTGACTGACAGAGCAAATGCAACACCAAGGAGGAGTGGTTCGAAAGGGATGAAAGTTGGGGAAAAAACAGAGTCGGCACGGAAGAATAATTGATGTTTATTTCAAACCGATATGCAGGTTACACAATGCGCACGGCATCGACTCAGTAGGATATAGGACCACCGCGAGCGGCGATGCACGCAGAAACACGTCGAGGTACAGAGTCAATAAGAGTGCGGATGGTGTCCTGAGGGATGGTTCTCCATTCTCTGTCAACCATTTGCCACAGTTGGTCGTCCGTACGAGGCTGGGCCAGAGTTTGCAAACGGCGTCCAATGAGATCCCACACGTGTTCGATTGGTGAGAGATCCGGAGAGTACGCTGGCCACGGAAGCATCTGTACACCTCGTAGAGCCTGTTGGGAGATGCGTGCAGTGTGTGGGCGGGCATTATCCTGCTGAAACAGAGCATTGGGCAGCCCCTGAAGGTACGGCAGTGCCACCGGCCGCAGCACATGCTGCACGTAGCGGTGGGCATTTAACGTGCCTTGAATACGCACTAGAGGTGACGTGGAATCATACGCAATAGCGCCCCAAACCATGATGCCGCGTTGTCTAGCGGTAGGGCGCTTCACAGTTACTGCCGGATTTGACCTTTCTCCACGCCGACGCCACACTCGTCTGCGGTGACTATCACTGACAGAACAGAAGCGTGACTCATCGGAGAACACGACGTTCCGCCATTCCCTCATCCAAGTCGCTCTAGCCCGGCACCATGCCAGGCGTGCACGTCTATGCTGTGGAGTCAATGGTAGTCTTCTGAGCGGACGCCGGGAGTGCAGGCCTCCTTCAACCAATCGACGGGAAATTGTTCTGGTCGATATTGGAACAGCCAGGGTGTCTTGCACATGCTGAAAAATGGCGGTTGACGTGGCGTGCGGGGCTGCCACCGCTTGGCGGCGGATGCGCCGATCCTTGCGTGCTGACGTCACTCGGGCTGCGCCTGGACCCCTCGCACGTGCCACATGTCCCTGCGCCAACCATCTTCGCCACAGGCGCTGCACCGTGGACACATCCCTATGGGTATCGGCTGCGATTTGACGAAGCGACCAACCTGCCCTTCTCAGCCCGATCACCATACCCCTCGTAAAGTCGTCTGTCTGCTGGAAATGCCTCCGTTGACGGCGGCCTGGCATTCTTAGCTATACACGTGTCCTGTGTCACACGGCAACACGTTCTACAATGACTGTCGGCTGAGAAATCACGGTACAAAGTGGGCCATTCGCCAACGCCGTGTCCTATTTATCGTTCGCTACGTGCGCAGCACAGCGGCGCATTTCACATCATGAGCATACCTCAGTGACGTCAGTCTACCCTGCAATTGGCATAAAGTTCTGACCACTCCTTCTTGGTGTTGCATTTGCTCTGTCAGTCAGTGTATACACCTGTGGAGATAGAGGCACTTCCGTGTATGTGGGGCTTGCCCTTTCTCCATCTACCACCCCTAAATTGTACATGTATAATTTAAGGAAAATAAATAATAATAATAATAATAATAATAATAATTGTTACCGTGTTTTGGTGGTAGTTATGCATGAAAGAAGGTGCTGGGTGGTGAATAGGTCTCAAGCTACTAAAGTGAAATTAATTTTAAAATTTAACAAGGTTATATTTTCTTTTCAAAATTAGGTAACAACCAATAGAACAGGTACTTAGTAGCCGAAACACGATTGAAAAAATACATTTACATAGGTACCCCATTTGGGGCTTCAAAAGTCAGAAACATAATTCTTGAGCAATGAGCCCAACCTTACAATGAACACCATACAACAAAGGGGCCGAAAACCCCCAAACATGCCAGAAACATTTGCTTCCAATTACACCCAAAAGCCTCCTTTAGGCAGAAACACAATTTTCAAGAAAGGGCAACTTCCCCCTAAAATACAAGCCTATCATAGGCCACTCCGAACTCCACCTTTAAGCTGTCCTCAAAGGACATATACACAGGGGTAAAATACCCAACCTACTGAGGTCTGTTAAATGATAAGAAGGTTAATACATGACCTCTAAAATACAATTTGAGAGGAGGCGAACTTGCACTCCTAATACACTTTGCTTAAGACCTACTTGGCACTAGGCCGTTAATACAAGGGCTAATCCCATACTACAGAGGTGACTTAATAGCAATTTACATTACATTACGGAAGAATTAGTTGAGAAAAATAAGTTCACCTCAAGACGATGTGAGTGGGAGCTCGAGAGGGTTAAGCACTCTCTATCCCGATATGTCGTTTGAAGATAGAATAGACACCAGTAGTTTTTACATTTTAAAGGAAAGTTACATGGTGGAAGGCCTAGAACCCGCCCCGAAAGTTAAACTGCTGAGCTAGCAAAGAAAGAATTTATTAATCGGCCATTACCTCGTGTTGAACGGCTGGAGAAGAAAGAAGCGCTTCCCGCCCCCTGCTGTGTACCTTACGCACTGAAAGATGGAACAGAAGTGGCCCGGAGACCCGAAAATCAGCAGTTTATATCCTCTCGCGGAAGGTTCTAGGCGTTAGGGGAAAGAAAACACCCTCCCACAAACTCTTTATTGGGTAGGACCCCGCAACAGAT
Organism: Anabrus simplex; assembly: GCF_040414725.1. Lineage (NCBI taxonomy): Eukaryota > Metazoa > Arthropoda > Insecta > Orthoptera > Tettigoniidae > Anabrus > Anabrus simplex. The sequence continues at coordinate 114,397,579 of NC_090265.1, forward strand.
TCAAGTTGGGGGAAGATACACCAGATTGGTCAGAAATTAATAGAAGAAATTCGGGATTGGATACATTCATAACAAGGGGAAGAAAGGGGTAAATATTGCCAACTTAAACAATGACAGAAAGAAATTTAACAAAGAACAAACTCTTGAAATTAAATTTTCTCCAAAAAAAATAGTTCTTTGACTCCGCACTAGGTTGCACTATTGTAGATCTTCAGTAGTGTCCTCTAGAAGAGAAAGTTCACACTTCTTACTTCAAGCGAAACAAAAACACATCAAAAGTGACACAGTTCTAAAACTCCAAATTTTACAGGTAGTGACATCTTCTGAGAAGGTAGAAAATTAATACCGTCAATAAAGTTCAGACTTCCTCCAGCAGAGGAGTTTTAACTGGCGCGCATTTAAATTAGCGGCGTGGAGGTGTACCACCCGGTACAATAATAATAATAATAATAATAATAATAATAATAATAATAATAATAATAATAATAATAATAATAATATAATAATAATAAAAATAATAATAATATGGTGAAACAACAATTTCAAGGAAGGGGGCATCGTGCTCATTGGTTGCGACCAGAAGAAAAGGATCGAATGGCCTATTGCCAAGGTGCTTGAAGTATATGCTGGAAGAGATGGTGTGTTAAGAGTGGTACGGTTGAAGACCTTCTCGTCGGCCTTTGCAGAGACTCTACTTGTTGGAAGGATCTTTATATCCAGACCACAGTCCTGTCGTTAACGTTGGTAACAGAATATTTCAACCTTCATTATCTTCACTGAGGGAGGGAGATACAGGTGATGAGAAGTGGAAGGAGAGTAAAATTTCCTGAAAAACTGAACCTTAAGGGTAGTTGATGTGGTAGGATGTTAGAAACCAGTATGTGTTCCTTGTGTTGTTTATTTTCTTGAACTTGGTAATGAACTCATTGGAAATGTTTAGCTTTGGAAATGTTAAAAAAAGAAAATGGTGTATTTGTTTGTAGTTTGTAAAAGCGTGGAGAATTAAACCTGGTATGAAAGTATGTTCTGTGTTCAGAACTGTATTTACACGTGTAGATGACATCCTGTTGTTGTTATTGTTGGTGCGCAGTGTCTAACCTAATACCACTACGAGCGCTAATGTGAGTCAATGCAGAGTTTCACTAGTGCCCTCATAACTGCATTCGGTGTGGACATTTTTCAAAAATCAAATCCTGAGGGTATTGAACCAAGGAACACTTGGATAGGATCTGAATCAAACAAGAAAACTAGTAAGGATACATACGATTTTAGGCTGTTCTTATTTCGGAGCTGAATTTAGGCAGGGAGCGATATTCGACATTTGTCTTTTTAGTTTAATAGAGCTAGCCAGAGCTCTCAATATGAAGCCGTTCCGGGCCCTTTACCCCTTCAACGTTCCGCACATTTGGGAAAATTTCTTATTGTTACGTTTTCCGTAATATGGGGATCCCTACTTTGTCTCCTGGGAATTGTTTTCAAATTAAAAGATTTAAGGAATTGGAAAGCAAACCTATTAACAGATACCATGTAGACAACTAACTTCCTTTCCTGCTAAGCCTTGTCTTAGCTAAGGAAGCAAAAAAACATCTGTACGGTTAAGAACCCATATGGCTGACTGATGTTGGGGTGTTGTACAAGTGCCTTTGTAACAATAAACATGAGAGGCATTACGGAGAGTGTATGAAAAGGAAAACCTCGTCATTATCACCAGGCATTACACGAGATTTCCTCCCAAGTGCGCCAGCTGCCTACATGTATCCTACAGGGGTATTAGTTTAATTGTCATTTACCTTCTCCTAGGAAATCACTTGTGATACAGGCGTTGTAAGTGTCAGGATTGCTGCCACTTAAATTCATAAATGAATAATATATCAAATTATTCGTCACATATTCGCCACAATTATGCTCGCTTCCACTACACGTAAAATAAATAACCTTTGGTTCGTAAGCTACTGTCGTAACTGGGGAGCTCAAACGGCACACTGTATTATTGCTTGAAAGGAGACACTCTACCATAGATAGTTGTACAATTAATCTTTGAATATCTTCAACAACGAGCGAGTTGGCCGTGCAGTTAGAGGCGAGCAGCTGTGGGCTTGCATTCGGGAGATAGTGGGTTCGAACCCCATGTCGGCATCCCTGGTTTTCTTGTGGTTTCCCATTTCCATGTCAAGCATATGCTGGGGCTGTACCTTAATTAAGGCCACGGTCACTTGCTTCCCACTCTTAGCCCTTCCCTATCCCATCGTCGCCTTAATACCTCTATCTATATAGGTGTAAATGATACTTTCAGCTTTGTATGAGAATAGCGTATCGATGGCCTAGTTCTAATACCACGTGCCTGACAAACTGCTTCCTGTCCATTACTTTGCTTAAGATTGGTCAATCCTAACAGCCACATACGGACATCCAGTCCATCAGAACAATTGTTGCTGTGTTCATTTTCATATATATATTTTCAAGAATACCTGCATAGAACAGGATTTGAACCATGGATTAATTTTTCAGATCTCAATGATTTTGTAAGTACCTTACCGAAACTTACACAAGGAAGAGTTACTACTGGCTCTTAAGAAGCGCCTTACTTATGCATTCCCCTTTCCTATGATGATGTGTAAAGGTAAATGAACTTTACCGCACAATACTATAGGAATGTCTGCCTGCATGGCGTATTTACGTACTCCTACAGTACAATGATTTTAATGTTCATTTTATTTTACACTTCAGGATAAAAAAAATGAACACAATGAAAAATGCTCTGAAGGACTGCATATCCATATGCCGTCGGGTATTTACATATTTTGTTTGTTCACTCTTTGGTTGTGTTTCACTTATGAAGGACCTTATTGTAATGTTATAATAATGTTATTGGCTTAACGTCCACTAACTATTTTTACGGTTTTGGGAGACACTGAGGTGCCGGAATTTAGTCCCGCAGGAGTTCTTTTACGTGCCAGTAAATCTATCGACACGAGGCTGATGTATTTGAGCACATTTAAATACCACCGGACTTAGCCTGGATAGAACCTGCCAAGTTGGGGTCAGCGCTTCAACCGACTGAGTCACTCAGACAGGCGTTGTAATGTTATGATGCCATACGATAAACAAATAATAATCTCATACTAAGGATGCATTAGAATTTCAAACATGGTTAGATGCAACTGGATAACAGCCCCAAATGCAGTTCAGTGGCGACTGATTGACTCAACCTAAAATTTCAGAAGTGACTTCATAAACACTTTGGTTTTTCAGGTTTTGAAAACAAATTCTTCGTAATGTCATACTACCTTGAAAACAACAACAACAATAATAATAATAATAATAATAATAATAATAATAATAATAATAATAATAATAATAATAATAATAATAAGGCTCTGCAAATAACCTCAGCCTTTGTGGATGAGGTTAACTTCCGAAGTAACCAGGGGAACCCGACCCCTACAGAGCGCGTCCCCAGGTGGCGGATAGGGGGCCCCTACCGTTTGTAGGGCTGGTTGAAATACCCAATACAACCGGCGGACCAACGGGTAGCCCAATTCCTGGGGGATTTAAAATACTGGGACACCCTCTCTCCAGGGGTCAAATATGGAGGGACCGAATATGCATCCACGGCGGAGAAGACGACCTTCGGAACAGTGGAGATGGCGGAAGGGGCAAACATTGCCTAGGGTTACTAGGTGAAAACTGGTCAACGGTCTCAATGGCGAATGATGAGAAGAATATCCCAACGGCAGAGAGGGCGGATGAGCTAGCTCCAAGAATTCAATCTTGGTTGAATAACAAAATTCCCCACGCGTCTGTCCCCAGATTGGGCGGTCTTAGGTCAGCGTCTGTACCGCAGGTTAGGGGTGGCTGGAAGAAAACTCCGGGGCTCACAGCCTTGGTTGCAAATTGGTGACTCAAGTAGTTACCCCAAACTCATGTTTATCGTTCATGGGAAAGTGTAATGTGAAACAAATTACCTCAGGTGCACCGTTGTGCACAAGCGGACATTCAGATTCTGGGGAGTCTGCAGCGTTACACAGAGACGAGTTGGAGCGTCTTGGAACCTCAAATAAAATAAAATGCAAGTACCCGAATTTCATAGCCACCTTCAATGCTAATTCTCTTCTTAAAACAGGAAAGTTGAAACACCTTACAGACACTCTCAGAAATCATCGAATTATCATAATGGCACTTCAGGAGACCAGATATATAGATGAAATCAACTTCGACTCTGAAGGGTTCAGGATATGCAAGGGAAAAGTTTGTTAAAGAGTCTGCGAAAAATATGCCACACCTAGGAACTGGCTTCATAACAAACAAGAAAGTCCTGGATTCCATAGTCCAGTTTGAGTCCCGACTTTGGTTTTCAAATCTACCAAGAGAATATACACTAATGTGAATGCCCTTGCCCCCATAAATGAGGACAACAGAAATAACAAGAAAGTGGAACTCTATTGGGATCAGTTGGACGATGTCATCCAAAGGGTACCTGAAAAACACAACATCATACTGAACCCATGACCTTTGTGCCCTAAGAACATTATGCATTATATAACAATTAAACTAAAAGTGGGATTCTTGATAGCATGGATTTGACACGTGACGAGGGGGTGATTACCTTCGGTCCCACGCTCTGGGGTACGTGACGTCAACCACACGTGTCGACGGCGGAAGAATCTCAATTCATTTTTATGAACTATTTCAAAGCGCGTGTACACGGCGTGACCACGCCAAGTCAAAAAAATATAGTGCCTATCAAAGGAGGTCAATCATCTCACAAATCGAACCCGTAAAATTTTTAAATGTCCATGAACACTACCATCAGAAATGTAGCAAGCATGTAGTCACTTTCAAAACTCTTGAAATTACAGTTTAGGTAAGTCAGAAAATTTATAGGAATTTTCTTGGCGGCAAAGGGAGAGATCCGAAGAGAGGGGGTAACTGCTATAAATATGAAGGGACGCCATGACGAAGCTTCCTTCTCCGGCATTTGTGATACATAGCGGACGACAAATTGTTGACCTGCTCTGCGAAATCAAACCAACGAAAGTAGACTGAGTTCGGCTGCAGATTTTAGCCATTGCGGCTAAGTCTTGACTCCATGGGGAGATAGTTTTCTTGAGAGAAATAAGTGTATCAGATAGGACGGTCAAAGTACTGAAATATTCTAATGTGATTAAGTAATTCGTGTGCGGGAGTAATTATAATCCATCGTGTGCGCTCCGCAAACAAGTGAAGGGTATTTTTTTTTATGCTTTATTCCAGGAAACCTGAAGAAACATAATGAGATGTACAGCCATGAATGTAAAGATGGCTAAATAAATGCCTGGGTCACAGGTGAGCCCTAAGACGAATACTGGCGTGGACATGAGGTAGGTGGCTTTCCATCTTACTACCTCTTATATCTTGTCTCGTGATTTCTTGTATTTGAATGGGGATTTACGACGCAGTGGTCACCCCTACTAAGTTTTGTAAATGTGAGGGTACGACTAAAAGAGTCATTTGTTTTATTTTCCACTTGGATAAAATTTTGAAGTCTTGCGAGTGCCATATAATGTTGTAAAAGGTTATTGAATAGGGTTCGGAAGTGATATCACGTCCAATGTAGATCGTCATCCGTGTGAGTGTACTGCCTGTATTTTGGTGATGTCGGAGTAAGATGTTCATTCGACGTAAAATTCTTCTGTCTGCAATTTGACGTTAATAATAATAATCCATGGTCACTCATTTTCAATCGAGTGGAAGCGCGCTGTCGGGTGAGAACCTGGGGTGATGAGTTTGGTCACGGAGAGAAACGTTTTTATTTAATGCCCATTTTAAACTGTGTCTGACTGACAATAAAAAGATCTAGTAGAATGTTTCAGTCATTTCTCGTAAAATCAAGTTATTAAATACGATATCATTTATGCGAAGTTATTCATGAGTAATGCATTGTGCGATATTAGACGTTGGGGATTTCTAGTGAGGATTTTATTCCAGTTCTTTGTCGATGATAATTGTGGAGCTGGGAAACAGAGGTTAGTTTTGTGAATCAGGTTGGACCTGTCATTGAAGCCGGGACACAGAGCCCGAGGAGTGTTTTATATGAGTTGAGATGAGATGTGCGAATCAGGTTAGAGTCCTGTCATTGAAGCCGGGATATGATAACCCGAGGAATATTTTATAATGTTGGGAATGGAAAGAAATTCATAGAAATCCATAGCGGTATAATTGGCGACGCGTATAATTAGTGTGGGCATCTTGAAGCATATCTGTGCATTTTGTTGGTTAGAATATCGTATTTGTTTAATCATGTCGGCAGATTTTAAAGGGAGCATTTTGAGAAGTCAGTCAGGTAGAACGAACCGAGTGGTTTATGTAACTGCCAAGCGAGCATGGGGTGAGAGACCTAAGCGGACAGCGGGGATAATAACGGGAATAGGAGTGGAGTCGAGATTGTACTGCATTTCTTGGCCAGGGAAAACGTTAAAATGCTGGATTCAGTTGAAATTCATAGCCGGTAATGATCTGAGTATTGTGAAATACTGTAATTGAGGACGTAATGAACATTTGAAATCACGAACTTTGAGTATAAGGAACAGAGTAACCCAATTTCAAGGTTGTCCAAAATATAGAGCGATGGTCGTGATGATCGATTTGTCTGCGAGGGGTGTGCAAAATTCATAATGGTAATGACGAGATATGACATCGTAATTATATGGCGAGTTGTTTGGTTTGTACGTAGATTATTAGGATATCCAAGTGTTAAACGGTTAGGATTAGATTAGATTTTTAAGCATGATATCACGAGATGAGATATATAGCTGGACCTGAATGATGTAACAAATTCTTTTCCAGCCAGATAAACATCGCAATATTGAATTTACATCACAGCTGCGTAGAAAGTTGTGAAGAAACCAGAGTCCGCGGAGATAAAATTTACTGTTCTTTAACATTTCGATAAATCATTTAAATTTATTAAATTATTAAATTCAGTGAAACCGCATTTTGAAATAACTTTAATCAAGCGAATAACTTGGAGATGCATTCTGGAAATTTTAGTTTGTTTTTCTGGGGAATATTAACATGTAAAGTAACGATTAAGGGGACATATCCGAAGGAAATGGATTTTACTGCCACAAAGTTTGTGAGCATTGTTGTTGTTGTAATTATTGAACTTTGATTGATTGAGCAGTGAATGTGCTGGGGATAGTAAAGTGGAAACTTTGGTCATCAACCGGTGTAACTTAATTGTGTTTAGCCTTCAGCCTAGAAACTTGGATGGTCAGGGGGTCATCAACCTCAGTGACTTAGATTAGGGCCATAGGCCATTGTAGCATCATTTCCTTGCGGTCATCATCCACAATGACTTTAAAGTAACTTAAAAGATTAGAGGTCGGTCCATGACATAGACGCAGGTCACATCGATTCAATTAAGGGTCCATGCCGTAGAACCACTGTGTGGCACACACCGATTGGACGGCCTTAATTATACTCAGAGTCCAGAGTTCGTGTTACGAGGGCTGGACCATAACGAATCACTATGATGGTACATGTGGTCTCACATGGAAGCCGAATTTAAGGATTTCCAGACTTTCCTTTCTTAAATGATTAATAATTGAGACAATGGTTTCTAGTAAGAATGCCCATCAGGCGATTGCGTTAAAGTCTCACACCAGTGTTCTGACATTTATGTAAAAATGATTGTGGTGTCCAGTGGACACAATTGACTATGACATCGTTGACATAGTAAATTACTTCATTTCCCTGAATAAATAGGAATCTTATAAATAGACCTTTCATTCCAGTAGATAGATTAGAATTAATGAACCCTACCTTTAGCTCAGCAAGTGACGAAGAACCCGAAACGACCCAAGAGACAGATCTCATGAACTTTGCTGATAGGTAAGGAAGGTAGGTATCCCTCAATAAGGACCTAAAGGGTTCAATACTAATGGGCGACTTCGACGCCCAGATAGGGAAGGACAGCAAGTATCGACATGTAGTCGGGAAATACCCACCGCATAACAGTACCAATTAAAATGGTGTCAGACTTATAGTGTTGTACCAAGCCCACGGTATGATACTGAATTCCACAGCTTTAAAAAGCTTCCTATAAAACAAAAAACGTGGATCTCACCAAAATCCTAACTTGGGTGAATTTCAACTGAACCCTGTGGCTATTAGACAGAAGTTCAATAGGGAGATACAAAATGTCAAAGTCCTCAGGGGAGCTAATTTAGACTCGGATCATTACATGTCGAACATTAAGATCAAAATTATCCCCAGAAGGAGAGACAAGGTCCTTAAACACACAAGCAAACGATATGACCCGGAGAAAATTTTAAATTCAAAAAATACCACCTTGTGACAAAGGATATACACAAACAAAATTGGGATCATATAAAAAGGAACTTATTATTAAAAGCCGAAAAATTTACCCCTATAACAAAAGTAAAAAAAGGAAAAACGCATGCATGGTGGTCGGAAGAATGTGACGATCTATTGAAACAAAGGAAGGAAGCATGGCACAAATGACAGTCGCAACGAACGGAAAGCAATAGACAAATATCAGAAAGATGGTTGTTTGACCGAGATGAAAATGTTTTGTTCACGATCTAACTTTACCTCTGGTGGTCGCTTATGATAACCACATAATAATGTACACTTTCGGAGGACCAATTAAATGTTATTAAGAAAATACAGGTTTTAAAACATAAAGAGCACACAAGTCATTGATTTATTCAGTGTACGTGTACTAACAACACACCAGTACTGTAAGTACTGCTTGTACATATACAGTTATACATTCACACATGAGGTACGAACTGACACTAAAAAACACTACAAAATACGTCATTGTTATTGTGCCAATGGTTTGGCCGCACTTAAAATGTTAGCACTGTTGTGCAATTACATGATTTCATGAGACTGTTGTCTCCACACATGTTACTCGTGTCATGTTTGACGCGCTTCTCGCCTCGTTTCTAGCCAGTCACTCGCGCCAGCAAGCAGTCCCGGAAGCGAAGTGCTGCCCTCTATTCACAACTTCATTAATAAATACATTTTATAAATGAAATACTAAAATATTGTAGATTTAAAAACACAAATTAATGACAAAATTTCTTAGGTATAATTGTTAATGCGATATGTGCAGTAACAGTGGTCAATAAAAAATTCGATACAATTAAAAAGGCTTACGACAACCAGATACTTATTCAAATAGATGAGGACTTTACTAAAAACAAGACGAGAAGTTTCTACAGAATCTTTAAACAGAGAGCAACGAAGTACAAGCCACCCACTCTACAGTTACGGGACAAGAATGGAAATATAGAACATAATAACACTGATAACTGCAGGATACTAACCGACTACTTTGAAAATATCCCCTACTGTGAAACGCCAGTAGAGAAAAATTACATTTAACGTCCCAACAATTACCAATCCTGAATCACAGCCGCCAACCTTCGAGGAACTAGAAAATATCATTTTGAGCCTTAAAAATAGCAAAGCATCCGGAGAAAACCAGATCACAGCCTAACTTTGGAAGAATGCCAACAAGGAAGCAATAGAATCCCTACAAAAAGTTTTTGAAGAAATCTGGGTCAAATAATTAATTCCAGAAGAATGGAAGATGGCCCTTATCCACCCAATCCACAAGAAGGGGATAAAATGAACCGCAACAACTAAGAACCACAGTTAGATCATCAATTAGGAGAATATCAAGCGGGATTCAGAAAGGGGAGATCATGTCCGGAAGAAATCCTGAACCTTAAAAATCTCATAGCATACTAGAAATCTAGGGCAAAAACATACGTCATCACCTTTATTGACTTCCAAAAGGCGTATGATTCACTAGACCGGGAAGGTCTCCTTTCTGTACTCAAAGAATTGGGTCTAGACAACAAAACAAACCTCATTAGGGAAGCTCTCACTAATATATTTTCCAAAGTCAAATTCATGTGAGAATTGTCGGCTCCTTTTGAGATCAAAACTGGTGTCCGACAGGAAGACGGACTGTCCCCCATACTGTTCAATTGTGCCTTGGAGAAGGTAGTCAGAGAATGGGATAAGACAACCGGGGGTGGGATTCGATTGGGATCGGTAAACAAGGGTATCAAGATTAATGTTTAGCTTTCGCAGACAACATGGCCTTAGTGGCTGAGACGTGGAAGGAAGCTAAGGAGCAGTCCTTCGAACTGCTGAAGCAAGCAGAGAAGATAGGTCTCAAAATCGCCTTTGGAATGACTAAAATAATAACCAACATTAAGAATCCTCCAAAATATTTGAAAGTGGGGGAACAAGAAATAGAGATCGTTACAGATTTCAAATACCTTGGTGAATGGATCAGTTTGAATGGTCTTGAGAAGAAAGCAATGGAATCTCGACGAACCAAAATAGAAACAGCCTTCCAGCTTATGAAAGACACCTATAAAAAAACTCCTGGAATTCCAAGATCAGACATTATAACACAGTAGTCAATCCTGAAGCCCTTTACGCTGAAGAAACGCTGTATATAACTACACATGGTCCAATTGGAAAAGTTGGAGATAAAGGAAAGAAAAATACTACGAAAAATTCTACGCCCCAAATTCCATAATAACGAACTTTCACACATCAGCAATTAAACCCTGTATAGGAAATCAGAAAGGATTTCCGACACAATAAGGAAAAGGGGAATTGACTTCTATGGCCACATCCTAAGAATGGACCCGAAAAGAATAACTAAAAGAATCTTCGACTATTTCCGTAATAAAACCAAGTCGAACTGGTTTAAGGAAACTGAGAAGGACTTACGAGAATTCTTAATTACAGAGGAGATGCTTGTAAATAGATCTGCGAAGAAAATAACCAAACATAGAATAAAGAGATTTCAGAACAGGCTGAATCCCAAACGACTATACAGAATTTCTGAAAAAGAAAGCAAGGCAAGATCTGAAAGACTGAAAAACAGGACAGGAAAACACGACTCACTAACCATTGATAGATCTATCGTACCCCAAAAACGGTGAAATAATAATAATAATAATAATAATAATAATAATAATAATAATAATAATAATAATAATAATAATAATAATAATAATAATAATAATATGCCGTCTTCTGTAGTGTAATCATCTGAAGTTAATAGGAGATGACAAGTTACTTACGGTAATATTTAACTCGGTCATGAAGGAAAAGGAAAAAAAGTGGGCTATGGGACAACGGTTAGGCAAGAGGTATGGAATTCAGTCAAGCCACCGGATTAGTTGGAAACAGAGGATTGTGGAGGTTATACCTAGTTTATTTACAGAGGCTTATAGACTGGATTCAAAAAGGCATACAAATGTATTCTAATAATGAAGATAGATGTATGTACAGTATAATAATAATAATAATAATAATAATAATAATAATAATAATAATAATAATAATAATAATAATAATAATGAAAATGAAAACCTACAACCTGTTTTCCAGTCATTGACCGGCTCAGGGATGTAATGAATGAAGCGGATATAGGCTGTTAGTACAATGGGGTCGCCACTCCCAAAGTGATTATTAATGAATGATAGATGCTATGAAATGATAATGGAGAGTGTTGCTGGAATGAAAGATGACAGGAAAAACCGGAGTACCCTGAGAAAAACCTGTCCCACCTCCGCTTTTTCCAGCACAAATCTCGCATGGAGTGACCGGGATTTGAACCACGGTATCCAGTGGTGAGAGGCCGACGCGCTGCCGTCTGAGCCACGGAGGCTACAATAATAATAACAATAATAATAATAATAATAATAATAATAATAATAATAATAATAATAATAATAATAATAATAATAATAATAATAATAATAATAATAAGTCATTTTTCACCGTTGCACTAGACATTATTAGCCGCGAACAGCAGTAAGTTATAATAGCTCTCGAGTTTTATTACTGAAGAGACCTCTTTATCTCAGACTGCCATCGCAGAGCAAACAACATGGTGGAAACAGAAGGCCTCCCATAGCTGATACTCAAATGAGTTGGCTCAGCCATATGTCGATTAAAGAGCATCGTGTGCAATTCTGACAGGTGCGCCTGGAATGTTTCTACTTGCTATTCGAGACAAGGCTAATGAGGTGAGGAACTGTAGAAAGCACAAACTGAAGACCAATCAGAACAATTCATCCCATCCCACCAATGTTAAACATCCATCGAAACACTACAATATATAAGACGTGATCAAAAAGTTTATGTTTGAAGGCGGACATGAAACGTAGCCAGTGGCGTAAGGCAGGATCAAGACGTGGGCTGCCACTAGACTTAGGTTACCTCTTTTCGATGGTTGGTTTAGTGAACGTCAAGCCTTCAGCATTTTGAGCTGCAGCCAGTAGCCAACGGAGAAGCCTGCTGTGTTGTCAAGGCTGCTTCACAAGCTACTGCCCTGGCCTCTGTAACTGTCAATGCTCAGCCCCTGATCGGTGGAGATGGTAGCCTAACGCTTAGCAAATTAAAGACCGACTTTGTGGCTTTGGTTCGATGGCCACGGTTCAGTCTTCAGGATCAACCCCCTCATACTGTTAATTACCATGGCTTGGGGACTAGGTGATTATGACGTCTTCGCCATTCATTTCATCCTCATTAGGTGACCACCAAGGCAATACAGATACCATGGCCCATTATTATTACCATTATTATTATTATTATTATTATTATTATTATTATTATTATTATTATTATTAAATGAAAATGTTGAATTTTACAGCGGTCGTTACCCATCGTTCACTGGTTAATTAGCTTCCTCGGGAGATCTGTGGTGGTGTCCGACCCATGATCACGGATTCGATTCCAACTAACAAAAGAAAACACTAAACCTGAAGGATGGCATTTCATTTTAGCAGATCTACCAATAAAAATAGAACTACATTACTCCAACAACGGCAGCCCTGCAGTCTTTTCCTACAAGGATGTAGAAGTAAACGGGAATAAAATACCCGCACTCTGTTATCTATATCATCCGATATCCAGCAGCAAGCCACGTATTGGGAGTCGAGGGGAGAGGGGCGAGAGTCTGGGTTGCAATATCAGTCTCCGATGCATTGCTCTCAGAAATATGTGCGACGTTTTTTCTCACTGCTTTCGAGTTTTGTAAATTGAACAGTGTTTCAGATGCTTACATTATAATGTGCTTTAGACTTCCATCATTCTTAATTGAGATTTGGGCTTCATTGATAGCCTTGGTAGCCCTAAGTATACGACACTGAATGTAGCGTAACTCCAATGCGGGTATATACCGTAAGCACGGACATGTAGGCAAAGGGATTAGTGTGGCGGTCGTGTCGTGTCTAGGTACCTGCGTTAAATGCCGCCACGTGAATTATGACGACGTAATTACCAAATGCGTCCAAACATTACCTACGTGCTGTTATTCTGTTCTAGGCTGCCGAAGGACGAACACCGGTAGACATCCATCGGAGAATGAAGACTGTGTATGGCGCAGCATGTCTGTAGCAAACCACCGTTGTGGAATGATGTACGAAGTTCCTTGCGGGTTGCGTTTCGACACAAGACACCAGTCGATCTGGAAGGCCAGGCTAGTGCAAAGAGCGAAACGCCTGCTCCGAGTGATTGAATCGGTAGTAGCGGTTACAGCGCCCCTACGGAGATATCCGAGTGGCAGCGATATACTCACAGCAGCGAGTGACATCGAAGTAACCGGAGGACGTTAGGAAGGAAGGAGCAAGTGAGCCCTGCTCAGTGTCCACATTTTCCGCGTTCTTCGAACGAGACACAGGCAAGAAGAGGGCCAAATGCAAAGTGTATGAGCGTTCATTTGCAACAGGAGTAGGAACAATCAATATGAAACGCGTTCACCCCAACAAGCTCCATTTGGACAAGAAAAAAAATGTGCCCATCACCAGTAGATTTTGTAACGTGAGATACGGTCAGGACTGGACATCCTGAAATCGGGTCCCGTTAAGAATGAGAAAGACAACACTATTCTACGATCCTTTCTACAAAGGCGAAACGGTAGCCGTTCGTGATTACAGATCTTCCCATGAAAAATGGGTCATAGGTACAGTCCTAAATAAGGATGGAGTGCCGACTACAAGATATCAGTCAATGGTCAATTACAGCGGAGACATATCGACCAGACGAAGTCATACGGACCGTCACTTCAAGAGACATCCACTACGGTCTTCGTGCCATTACCTTTACATCATCCAGAAAAGACGACCAACCATAATGAAAACAATAACTCTATCAGAGACACCGATAACCAGATCGTGCCGCACACTTCAGTCGATGTGGACTGTGCCTTGCAGCCTGTGCCACGTAGGTCCGGCACCGGACCTATCAATGCGAATTCCCAGCCAACCGCGACACCTGAAGGAAAACAAATCCTGCAGCACTCTACTAGGACTACAAAGGCAGTGGAAGGATTTAATTTGTAAGGCACTTCCTTCTCTCCCCCTCTTAACGCCGGAAGAGAAGGGATGTTATATCGCTTAGGATTTCACTATCGATTTTATCGTAGCACCATTCGATACGTTATACATGCGATGTTCCTTTTGTAAAATCTGGGACCATGGTAGTACAGTAGGTTATAATTCAATATATTATTCCTTATTAGAGTACTTGTTTATATTATTAAACCGAATACATAACAAAACCCACATATATTGGCCGGGATTCGAACAGTGCCCGCATTGGTGAGAAACTGGACTTTTGTTTTTATTCCATGTTAGGGGTGTCAACTGATGTTATTGCAGGGCTTGGAAACGCATTACCGTGAAACACATCACATTATGCACTTCCTATAAACACGTGTTCACATCTCAGAACTTGTGCTGTAGAACCCATTTGTATTAGATATATTTTTCTTCTTTCGATGCATACTATCAGCATCTAACATATTGGATACTTTACCTTCAATACCCTGTAAAGTATGTATAATATTTGGTAAAGTCTCTGAGGTATCTTTTTTTCTTTTTAAAATCTGCTTTACGTCGCACCGACACAGATAGGTCTTACGGCAACGGTGGGATCGGAAAGGTCTAGGAGTGGGAAGGAATCGGTTGTGGCCTTAATTATGGTGCAGAATTATGGCAGTAGAAGAAGGAATATACAAGGTTTTGTGACCCGGTCGTTGGTTATTGTTAAGAAGTTTTGATTGATGGTCCAGCTCCATGGCTAAATGGTTAGCGTGCTGGCCTTTGGTCACAAGGGTCCCGGGTTCGATCCCCGGCAGGATCGGGAATTTTAACCATCATTGGTTAATTTCGCTGGCACGGGCGCTGGATGTGTGTGTTGTCTTCATCATTTAATCCTCATCACGACGCTCAGGTTGCCTACGGGCGTCAAATCGAAAGACCTGCACCTGGCGAGCCGAACATGTCCTCGGACACTCCCGGCACTAAAAGCCATACGCCATTTCCTTTTATTTTATTGATGAGGTAAGTGTGATGTGTATAGAATACTAATACGATAGATAAACCGCGGAATGTATAAATAATGAACTACAGTTCTCATAGGTTTTCTCCGACTACCATAGGGGCAATTATTCAACCAATGTGATTAATAGATGTGTGAAAATAGGAAACCACGGAAACCATCTTCAGGGCTGCCGAAAATGTGGTTCGAACCCACTATCTTCCGGATGCAAGCTCACAGGTGCACGCCCCTAACCGCACAAGCAACACGCCCGTTAGAGAAAGTATTAATTTATTATTATTATTCACATGTCAATATCATACGTAGGCGTATTACACTTAGTACACCTGCAGAATAGAGTTTGATTATTTAATATAGGCCTATTTTTTATGTTTCACAACCTCTAAAAATATGTTACCAATATGCCTTCTGTCAATAAATTATATTAACAGCATTTGCCTCTGTACTGAATAATGAAGAGAATAGTTCCTAATCAAAGTCAGTACTCGGAACAACAAATATGTGTTGTTACATGATTGCGAGTTGTAACCTCATTTGTTATAATTTGCTAATAGGCCCTACATCTATTCATCGTAATTACATACCTACTAAAACATTGTACAGCGTGTAAGTAACGTCCGAATGACAATGCAGCAACTCTACTGCATGTCAAGGAAAGCGGTGAGTGAAACGGAGGTTTCGGAGGAAACGATTGTTTTCTCGCCACGATTTCACGTGCGGTTGTACTCTGTGCCTCGGATTGAATACGCGGGAACCTCTGGCTCGGCTCCGCTCCGTTCGTTCCCAGCACAAGGCTAGTCTCAACTATTACGGACAAGAACAAGCGAGCGCTGGATGAGGCGATCTCTTGCCGTGCGATTATCACACCTTCAGTCTCCTCAACAAGGACTTGATGGATCGACGCTTCCTGTTGGATGAGGATGTGCAGCAGGCGGTTACGGACTTCTTCATTCAGTAGGCTAGGACAAGGTGTTTTATCACACGGGGATCTTCAACCTGGTGCGTCGGTAGGATAAATGCCCCAATGCTCACGGCAATTTTGCCCGATTGGCATCCCGATTCAGGACTGTAAGGCCATCGAATGGAAACTTTTAATCGTCCCTTATAGATAGTTCTTGTAATTTCGTCGTTAAGAACCAGCAAGCTTTTGAAGCCTAGCTGGCCAGCTTTATTTACGTACCTTTTCCGCGGGGTGCCAGAATTTCCCCAACTCAAGACACAGCGTTGTCAACTCTCCGTTGTAACTACTTAACCTCTGAGAGCGAGCAGCGAGTCTGGACAGAACTGCGTGCAGCTGTGAAACACTGGAAACCTGACAAGGGAGCCGGCTTCAGGACCGGCACGCTTTTGAAGTACTCCACGTGGACTGTCATTGACAAAGCAAGAATGCTATTGGTTAAGAGCCGTCTGCTGTTGGTCACTGTAGACAGACAGAGAGACAGATGACTGTAGACAGACATAAATCTTGTTACTGTCGGAGGTGGTACTGCGTAACATTTGAGTTGCCGGTGGTTAACGAGGAAATTAAGAGAACTATACCTTCAGAATGCCAAATTCTGGCAAATGCGAACTACAAATCATCAGGGAGCAGATGTATCCAATATAGAAAGGCTAATCTTTTCTAACGTATTCAGTACTCAACACCCTGCCAGAAGTACGTATCTCAATCAGTACTTCATAGCGAAATGTGTTTGGCTAGAGGTAGCTTTACTGATATGAAAATAATAGTGCTTAATAGACCAGAATTTGTTCTATTCGACAAGATTAAGACTTTCTGCTTCATCGTTGACTTTGTCTGACCCACTTCACGCAACCAGTAATTAACACATACGGGGAGTAGAATGATATAATCCCATTTATTATCCAAAATCCGTTGCGTAATAACCTCTTACTTACGGGCTTTTTGACTGCGCGTCAAGGGCGCCGGGTTTTGAAAATCGTTGGGCATTTTTTAACTCACAGTTCAACAGAACAAGTGGCTGCGCGGTTTGGTTCACGTAGTTATCAGCTTTCATTCGGGAGGTACAGCGTTCGATCCCCACTGATCACAGCAGTGAAAATGATTTTCCGTGGTTTCCCATTTTCACGCCAGGAAAATGCTAGGTCTATACCTCAAGTAAGGCAACGATCACTTCCTTTCCAGTCTTAGACCTTTCCTATCCCATAGTCGCCATAAGACATATCATAATAATCCACGCCCATATGTTTGTGAGGAACCGAACTTTCTTAGATATGGCAGGATAATTCTTCTTTCATTCTTTCTCTCTCTCTCTTGTTTTCATGACTGAGTATTACCTACAGTACTGCAGTTCAACGTCCATAATACCTTGCTTGTCGGGTCATCTTGGACTTTAAATTATGGGCGATACGCGTGCCGCATTGGGAAAATAATAAATGTTTCAATCTCGCCGTTGATAACTCATTGAGGATCGGACCAATTACAACTTGTGGGAAATATCAGCGGTGAAACAAGCCATACTATTATGCATAGTCATTTAAGAACTTCGTTGTGCAAGTTACTAACAGTAAATTTTAATGTATTATGTGTGCAGTATGGTCTACCATTTTGGAATTAAACGTGAGAGTACTATATTCAGTGTGTGGCCAACGTTTAATTATTTTGTGCATTCATTATGTACGTGTTGAAGTCACAAGGACCGTGCATGATAAAGGAAAGAACTGAAGGTGCCATGGACTTCACTACAGCGTTACTAGTTAAATTGTCTTATTAAATTAGCAAGTTATTTAGATGACATAGTGTGAATAAGAGTCAAAATTACTGGATTCCACAACACCAAGAATCAACGTGAGAATTACAGGATCGTGGTAGCACGGGGATGACAGCATAGAATGGCAAAGTGGTAGAATTCATTGTAGTCCAACGATGTTCGATGATCAATTACAGAAAATTCAACCCAATCTAATTTAATGGAGGGAAGTACCTACAACAAGGTGAGTGCATGAGAATTTAATTTGTAAAAGATATTACTGGGAAGCGAACAGGTACATAGATTATTTTACGTAATCGTAAAAGATAAAGTCGTTTTATTGTTTTCTTAGTTTTAAAGGCAGATTCATTATTTAAAGTATAATAGTCAGTAAACGTATCAGTTAGTTAATTTTGGACTTAATATTTGAGACAGCGTGTGCATTATATATATATTTACAATTTGTTTTACGTCGCTCTGACGACGATGGAATAGGTAAAGGCTAGGAGTGGGAAATAAGCGGACGTGGCTCTAATTAAGATTTAGCCCCAGCATTTTCCTGGTGTGAAAATGGAAAATTGTGTAAAACCATCTTCAGGGCTGCCAACAGTGAGGTTCGAACTCATTTTCTCCCGAATGCATGTTCACAGATATGTAACCCTAACCGCACGGCCAACTCGCTCGGTCGTGTGTATTATAGTGATTAAAACTGGACTCAACTTTATGTGTTGGCTGGGCGTCATTATTTGAATTACGCCTTATATCCTGGTTGCTTGTAAGCTAAGACTTGTCATCATGTGGGTTTCTGCCGCTTTATTGTCGAACTAGCAAATGTACCCGTGCTTCGCTACGGTATTCTGCATTGTATACGAATATTGAAGTAAATACTGTACATGCAGTAAATAAGATTGTTTTAAAATAGCATGTCTCTTAGCGTAATCCGAGAAACAGCATGGCGAGGTCCCCATACGTTGTTTCCAATGTACAGTGCTTGTTACGGATTTGTGATGATAACGACAGGCTCACTTGCCTACTGCCATTCACAATCGAGTTGGGAAGTTTACATTATAATTGCAGGCCCCATTGCCTACTGCACGGTCACAATCGATTTGGGGAGTTTCCATTACAATGGCAGCCCCTTTCCTACTTCCAGACATATTACAAATTGAGGAGTTTTTATTATAATGGCAGGAAACTTCCCTACAACCAGTCAAAATTGAGTTGTGCAGTTATCATTATAATGACAGGCCCCTTTTCCAACTGCCAGCCAGCTTACTGCCAGTCACACCAAGCTGGTGAGTTTCCATCAAAATAGCAGGCCAGTATGCCTAATGCCAGTCACATTTTAGATGGGTACATCTGTTTATAACTGCGGGAACGCATTCCTAAAGCCAAACACAATCGGGTAAGGGGAGTTTTGAATACAATGGTAGGCCTGCCTTATTAATGCCAGTTACACAGGAATTGGAGAAGGACCCCATTCATACTGCCAGTCAAAGTCGGTGTGGGGAGTACTGATTACAATAGCAGACACACCCTTTCTCGATCGCTACAAAATCGACATCAGTGAATATATATAGTTCGACATACGAAAGTATGTGCTTGTTTACAATATTGCAGACCTTCATTTACAGATTAACTGCTGTTAAAAGGTACATCATAACCAGAAAGGATTATACCATAAGACGCCGGATTTAGTGGCCTAAATTGCTGGTCTTATGATATCTCATCTGTTCATGGGTCAGATTGAGTTAGAAACGTGGAATAGGGTAAAATTTGTGTAAGATTATCTCACATTGCATTGCTTTTCGGATAATTACGTGACACCTACATACATAGCATTTGGCTCATATACAGTATGGCTACTGGGTGGACCAATTTTCGTGTAGAGTTTGATGATTCTATCTTTCTTATAAGTGATGGAAGGTATGAATTATGTATGTCAAAAGTCCAAATTTACCTAACATCGAGAAATAGAGAAAACTCAAACGTAAAAGCGATAGAAATACGACAAAATGTCGTAATACCAAGGTTGTAGATCACTCCAAATTGAACGGGGATTGTGCCATCCGTTATGTGATAATACTTCCCAAAGTTCTGCACCATCATTAAAATTGCCTCAATATTTCGATATTCTTCGGGATAAAAATGGAGAAATTTAAAGATCTTGGAAGTTTTCCGTCCGTTACAGGCTAAAACGTATAATTTTGCCAAATTTCAAGATCCTTCTTCGACTGGCAGATTATGCCGCTATCTGGGTTTTCGGTGAGGAGTGTAGAAATTAGGACTTTCAAGAAACTAAACCAAAAAGTATGCAGATGGACATTATCACCCCTTAAACGTGTAGCTGTACGAAACTTTCGCCAAAATAGTCAATGTACAGGCACACAGTCGTTACGATTTTATTTACATAGATAGATAAGGAACCTGTTCCACGTACAACACCTTTTGGGCTATATCCCCTGGACTTAACCTGAAAAACGGACCGTTTATGATATCTCCCTTATTAATCCTCCTGTCAAAAAAATGCACATGAAAAATTTTTTTGAGATGGAATTCCATCACGTTTGGTCGATTTCCAGTCAGGTTGGTCTTGTACTGTATATATTGTGTAAGAGTAAAATCACCATTTCGGTTCCCTATAAACCGCCAGTCCATTCCGACAACATGAAATGTTATTGACGATTAACACCTACCGTTGGACAGGTGGATGTTAATGTAAAGTTTGATTCAAATATCTTCAGTAGTTTTCAAGTTGTAAAAAATACGCTTTACACGCGAGTTAAGTCTGGTGAGACTTGTACAGGAAAACGGTCCGTTAATGATATCTCCCTTATTAATCCTCGTATTGAAATGATGCACATGAGGAAAAAGTCTTAGAAATTAATTTCCATTAAGGCAGGTAAATTTACATTAAGTTTGGTTGTGTATATTTTGTGGGAATGCAAAATCACGGTTTCGGTTTCGTACAATCCCCCAGTCAGTTGAGGGATTTAGAAACAATATTTGCCCTAAAACCTACCAAAGGACAGGTGGATTCTAAATATCAAGTTTGGTGGAAATATATCCAGTAGTTTCCAAGTTATAGACAAACAGACAAACAAACAAACAGACAGACAGCAAAACTGAATATATGCAGATGGTCATTATTACACCTGAAACGGATAACTGTACGGAAATTTCGCCAAAATTATCAATGTACAGACACACTCTAGAAGTGCAGACCTTTATTTCGATAGTTACTGCTTTGAAACTGTACGACGTACCTACAAACGGACTTCACCATCAGACGCCCCTTTCAGTGCTCTACATGGCTGGTCCTATGACATCATCTCGTATCTCCTATATTTATGGGTTAGATTGAGTTAGAGTCACTGAATGGGGTGAAATTTTGTACAGTTTTTACACACTACTTTATATTTTTGATACTCACGTGACAGCTAGAATCATAAAATTTGGCTATAACATGGCCAATTGTCATATCAATGTCCGTGCCGAATGTCATGATAAACACTTTCCTATAAGTGTGCCAAATGATAACATATACGTGTAAAATTACAAAATCAACTTGAAATAGAGAAATACAACTGTATTTAACGTATTAGGGATAGAAATACGACGAAAAGTCATAGGACAAACGTTGTAGATCTCTCCAAAATTAAACGCCATTTGCTTTCTGACTTGTGATACGACTTACTGATTAGCCACCAATTACCCCAAAACGAAGGAATTTTTCTGGGCCAAAAGTTATACATTTGCATAGCTTAGAATATTTCCTCAAAGAAAAGAGTGTCCAGCATTCGGGATTAGCACTCACATACCTATGTGGTAATTAAGGAAGAAAATACAGTGTAGTAAGTTGAAAATGGATTATAACTGATGACATCCGGATGATGACAAATATGTAAATACCAAGTGAATGTATTGGGAAATCAAATGCTCCTCAATAAATTATGCCGGTGTGAGTTATGGATATAAGAAAGCGGTAATCGGAAAGAAATTTAGGCGCAGGGATTCTTAGGTAATCAGATAAGAAGATGAATATTTGTGTTATTACTTAAGCTATTCGAGGACGGTTATAACCTCTAATGATATTCCGCCAATATCCCGCAGAATGGCCGACTGACGACTCTTTTGCTTTCTACCCAAGGAACAACCACGAATTTATTTATTTATTTATTTATTTTTTTTGTTATTTGCTTTACGTCGCACCGACACAGATATGTCTTATGGCGACGATGGGACAGGGAAGGGCTAGGAGTGGGAAGGAAGCGGCCGTGGCCTTAATTAAGGTACAGCCCCAGCATTTGCCTGGTGTGAAAATGGGAAACCACGGAAAACCATCTTCAGGGCTGCCGACAGTGGGGTTCGAACCCACGATCTCCCGAATACTGGATACTGGCCGCAATTAAGCGACTGCAGCTATCGAGCTCGGTAACCACGAATTTAAAGGAATGATGAGGAAAATGGCAATACGCTACTTCCCTGCTGGCAAGCAGTCAGAGACGTTGCCATGGTAACCCATATATTCGTTGTCGGTCTGTCGGTCACTCAATGCAGAGCATGGTATCGGCAGAAAATAGTAAATTTCTCCGTCATTTGAAGAGTAAGGTAAATTATGAACATAACGAAAGTTTTTTATAATGAAGAGACCTTTCACGTACGGTCCACAGAGTTTACAGAAAATCAATAGTATAAGAGAAAATGGAAGAAAACCGTTGTGGTTTTCCCATAAAACCACCGTCTTTTCAAATATTTCAAAATTATATGCATATCAAAACCTTCCCAGGGATGAGTATAGTTTAAATATGAAGTTTGGTTGAGATCTATCCAGCCGTTTCGAAGTGATGGTGGAACAGACAAACAGACAAACAGACACGAAAAGTAAAAACCACCGATTCGGTCTTGAGTTGACCTAAAACGTATAAAAATTTGAAAATTTGGCAAAACAAAAGGAATTACAGACAGCGGACCCCCTACAACTTTATTTATAAGATACAGTCGTGATGTTTAATGAAGTGGAGTTGACAAGGTCTTCGACTGGATTTTACGCTGACGGATTTATTGGGGCAAATATTTCCGAATCGTTTGAAGGCTAGAATCTTCTTTATATTAGAATCACAATGCTTGAATTGCGTTGCAGTGCAAGCAACAAGTACTTGGAGTTAAGAGTATAGCCACGATATTCTCTTGAGGAATAAGCTTATCGTGGCTCATAATGTAGGAAGTTGTATTGAACAGGACGATATTCCTAGGTTCATCAGTGCCTTTAAAATACTGGATGATATATGGAATAGGGCAATATTCCCCGGAGTGATATATTTGAATGACACTAAGGTTGTCATTCATCATTAGAAACTGCAGGGTCTCTCATATAAACTGGGACGGAACGTACGATATTTGTACCCTGCGCTACGACAGTTGCCTCAACCGAACTTGTATCGCGCGCGGCCGCCCTGTTTTAAGCGTGTATAAAATCTTATATTAAATCTTATCATATAAAATATGCTAGAAGTGTCGTCCATCCTGGGTTATACAGGCATTGTATCTGGTAACCACATTATGGCTGACGCGAGTGAGCTCTCACACTGTAATGTTTGATTTCATTTGTAATATTATCTTTCAGATCCTCCAATGTGTGAGGATTTGTTCGATACACTTTTCCTTTCAGTTTATCCCACTAGTAAAAATCACACACTGTTAGATCTGGACAATGAGGGGGAAATAGAACAGCACTGATCACTCTGCCTGCAAACACTTCCGAGATTGTAAGAAGGGAATCTTCTGCTGTATGAGCAGGGGCTGAATCTTATTGAAACCACCCACGCATTGTTTCTTCTTCCGTTAACTGACAGAAGAACGGCGTCAGAACGTAATCTTGGTACCCCTATGCATTTACTGTCCAAATAATAGGTCCAATTATTCGTCTTGAACTAACAGCACACCAACCACCAATCTTCCTATCTTAATGAGGGACTTCATTAACACCAATAGGACTTTCCGCATACCAACAGCGAGAGCTATGACTGTTCACACGACCATTAAGATGAAACCAGAATGTTTACGTACGAAAATAAGGTGTTCCAATGATAACTGTCTCACCATGTTGACAGCTGAAATTCAGACTGGCGACTCATGCTTGCCAGGTCGAACAAGTGCAGGCTGCTTACAAGGTCAAGAACTATGCGCGCTGTAGCGCAGAGTACAAACACCTTGCGTTCGGTCTGGGTTTGCATGACATACCCTTTAATTTACAATTACAATTGGGATGTTTCTCTTACACTTTGTCATTCTGCTCATGCCTTATAGCTAGAAGTAATATGGTCAGTATGAGCTTCGGATCAGCATGTCTGAACTCAGAATATTCGCATGCATTCGAGACTACATTATATTTTAACCGCTCATATGATTTACTATTCAGAAGTCGGGATTCTTATCCCGTACTGCGACACATTTCTGTCTTACATTGTTAAGACCTTGGCATGACCAGTCCAATATTCTTCTATTTTATTCAACCACCTTATGTAACTGTTAAAGTGTTGATTGTTGCTGTAAATAATTTGAATTATTGTTTGAGTCTTCTACTTGAGATTAATGTTAGATGCATAGGACATCGTTGTAAAGTTACTGGCTCGTAATATGTATACAGATCATTCGTTTTTATGTAGTGCTATTTGTAAGTAACCTGATACTTTGCTGTGAGTAATACTGTATTTAGTTCAAAATGATCTACTTCTTTTACTGTCTCCTAACTCACGTGGTACCGGCAACGTCTTGGGTAGGAACCTACCGGATCGCAGTAACGATCTACACCAAGTAAAAATTGGCACGTTCCGAAGTCACGTAAATGTTTGGATTAAGTAAATTAATGATTGATGGCAGAGTTAATATTGCAGTTTTCTCTGGTATCATCCCATTAAATCAATTTACAGAGGAGTGAAAATTATTAGACTGAAAGGAGAAGTTAAAAAATAAAATTGCCTTCACTTATCCTTCTAACTTGTAACTTCGAACTCCCTGTCTGTCAGTCAAATACTAATCCGACTGACTAAAATGTTTGAAATACTGCATTTTAATCATTTTTAAAATATTACATTGGGGTTATATATTTCTGTTAGATATGATGAGAATTCTATAACATCACTTTTCGAGAGTTTGGCTAGTAAATAGTACAAAGAACAGTGAATAATACCGGTGCTCAAAGAAAGCAAAATATCGCACAGCCACTTCATATGGTACAATTTTATCTAATTGCACTCAAAAGAGGAATTCAAAATCCTCAACATTGGACTTCAATATTGATACAGGAACCTAAATTGGCTATAAACTCATCACTGATGTAATTTAAAGTTTTTTTTTTGCTAGTTGTTTTACGTCGCACCGACACAGATAGGTCTTATGGTGACGATGGGACAGGGAAGGGCTAGGAGTGGGAAGGAAGCGGCCGTGGCCTTAATTAAGGTACATCCCCAGCATTTGCCTGGTGATAAAATGGGAAACCACGGAAAACCATTTTCAGGACTGCCGACAGTGGGGTTCGAACCTACTATCTCCCGAATACTGGACACTGGCCGCACTTAAGCAACTGCAGCTATCGAGCTCGGTTTTATAGAAATTATAACTTTTCCATTATTACTTGCCAACGGCCGTAGCCGTGTTGAAACACCGGATCCCGTGAGATCTCCGAAGTTGAGCAACATTGGGCGTGGTCAGGATTTGGATGGGTTGCCACGCGCTATTGGTGGGGGGTAAGGGAATGGAGGAGCGGAAAGGAACTGGCCACCCTACCGCACGTAAACTCCGGCTCAGGAACACCTCTGCGGAGGTTCGGACCTGCCTTCGGGCAGAATAACTCTTACCTTACCTGTGATTTACTTTACACAGACAAGTAACACGCAAAAGAGCTCCACTGCGGAAAAAAAAAAAAAAAAAATTATGGGCAGACAGTAATATGTAATGCCACAACGGAAATTATAAATAAATAAAAATTGCTAGTTGTTTTACGTCGCACTGACACAGATAGGTCTAATGGCGACGATGGGACAGGAAAGGGCTAGGAGTGGGAAGGTAGCGGCCGTGGCCTTAATTAAGGTACAGCCCCAGCATTTGCCTCGTGTGAAAATGGGAAACCACGGAAAACCATCTTCAGGGCTGCCGACAGTGGGGTTCGAATCTACTCTCTCCCGAATACTGGATACTGGCCGCACTTAAGCGACTGCAGCTATCGAGCTCGGTTAATTAAAAAAATCATAGTGTTGAGTCAATATTCACACCTCTGTATTTTATTTGAATTACTTATGCTCATGCAAGTTATAATTTATCCGAGTTAAGAAAGGTTGCAAATGTTGATGTCCATCTGGGTTTGATTGATAATATTTGGTTAGCTGTTCACAATGTGAAAGCAAGAGTACAACCTTTGACGTAAAGGGAGAGCTAAAAATGTGCCCGGATAGGTTTCAAAATTACTATGGGATGCCCTAAGAGTGTGTTTACAGAATTCTAGCCTGGTAACAGATAGGCACAAGAAAAAATAGTCTGTTGTATCGCAGTGAATAAAGGAAATGAACGGGAGGCGCGCTTCCTCTATTGCCTCGTGAAGCGAGGAAGAAGCGTGCTAGTGGCGGGGAACGAGCGAGCGCCTGTGCCTCAGTGTGCATTGGCCCATTTGTTTACATTGAGGTGGAGTGGAAATGTTGCGCTTCCCGCTTCACCTGCGCACGGCTCCGCCCGTTGCCACTTCTGCGTGCAATGGGCCTTAGGCCGCCCACGGGGTTGTCTGGTATCCTGGCTGTGGTGCAAGGTCGTGTAAGTGACCAACTGCTCGTCTCCGCACGTGCCATGGGTCTCCCGCATTTCCTCACATATGGGTGC
The DNA here is from genome assembly GCF_040414725.1 of Anabrus simplex. Lineage (NCBI taxonomy): Eukaryota > Metazoa > Arthropoda > Insecta > Orthoptera > Tettigoniidae > Anabrus > Anabrus simplex. Next base: position 114,424,548 of record NC_090265.1, read on the forward strand.
CACTCCCATTACTGTCTACAAACCACGTGTCCTAACCAGGTGAGGCTTATTGATCATCGATTTATGCGCACCTGGATGGCATTCAGCGCTCAGTCGTGCTTCATAGAGTCTGGGCAGCATTCGGCATTTAATGAAGGACGCTGGCCACTGTGAGGTAGCTGTGGCAAGCACAGTTGTTGTCACAAACGCCTGTTAGTGACGTACTTTTTCTGTATACAGAACACTATAACCTTGGGATTCTTATAAATTGAAGTTTATATGTTCATTTCAAATTACATGAAGAATGGAAGAATGGAAAAACAAGTTGAAGCTGAGTTGGGAGAAGATCAATTTGGCTTCAGAAGAAATGTAGGAACACGTGATGCAATCCTGACTTTACGTCTGATCTTAGAGGATCGAATCAAGAAGGACAAGCACACGTACATGGCATTCGTAGATCTAGAAAAGGCATTCGATAATGTTGATTGGACCAAGCTATTTATGATTCTGAAGGTGATGATCAGATACCGAGAACGACGAATTATCTACAATCTGTATAAAAATCAGTCTGCAGTGATAAGAATCGAGGGCTTTGAAAAAGAAGCAGCAATCCAGAAAGGAGTGAGGCAAGGCTGCAGTTTGTCCCCTCTCCTTTTCAATGTTTACATAGAACAGGCAGTAAAGGAAATCAAAGAGAAATTTGGAAAGGGAATCACAGTCCAAGGAGAGGAAATCAAAACCTTGAGATTTGCCGATGATATTGTTATTTTATTTGAGACTGCAGAAGATCTCGAGAAGTTGCTGAATGGTACGGATGAAGTCTTGAGTAAGGAGTAAAAGATGAAAATAAATAAGTCTAAAACAAAAGTAATGGAGTACAGTCGAACGAAGGCAGGTGATGTAGGAAATATTAGATTAGGAAATGAAGTCTTAAAGGAAGTAGATGAATATTGTTACTTGGGTAGTAAAATAAATAATGATGGCAGAAGTAAGGAGGACATAAAATGCAGACTAGCACAAGCAAGGAAGAGCTTTCTTAAGAAAAGAAATTTGCTCACTTCTAACATTGATATTGGAATTAGAAAGGTGTTTTTGAAGATTTTCGTGTGAAGTGTGGCGTTGTATGGAAGTGAAACATGGACGATAACTAGCTCAGAAAGAAAGAGAATAGAAGCTTTTGAAATGTGGTGTTTCAGAAGAATGCTGAAGGTGAGATGGATAGATCGAATCACGAATGAAGAGATTCTGAATCGAATTGGTGAGAGGAGATCGATTTGGCTAAATTTGACGAGAAGAAGAGATAGAATGATAGGACACATCTTAAGACACCCAGGACTTGTTCAGTTGGTTTTTGAAGGAAGTGTAGGTGGTAAGAACGGTAGGAGTAGACCAAGGTATGAATATGACAAGCAGATTAGAGCAGATGTAGGATGCAATAGTTTCGTGGAAATGAAAAGGTTAGCACAGGATAGGGTGGCATGGAGTGCTGCATCAGACCAGTCTATGGACTGATGACTCAAACAACAACATGGAAAACTACACTTTAACTTTTAAATAGATCTCACCGAAGGATGTTAAGGGGAAACTGTGATAATAAATAGTGTCATTGCATGAATGATTTCTCCCCTTTAAATAAGGGCAAAGTAAAATGTAGATTCCAGCGAGCTTTCAATACATTTATGGCTGTGACAGTATGAGAGCTGCTGAGGTATGTGTGATGCTTAGTAACAGCATACAGAACATAACTAGTTCGGCCAGATGTTATTAAAAGTGCTACTCATAGGGCTGATCATGCTCCAATAGTAATTTTTGGACCAGTGACGAAATAAATGCAGACTACCTACAAGTTGCACAGCCAGAGATAGGTCGCATGACATGGGTGATATAAGAAACAAGTAAGAGTCGGAAGGGAGCGACTGTGTCATTAAGGTACAGCCTCAACCTGGAGTGAAAATGGGAAACCATGGAAAACCATATTCGGCTCTATCGGCAGTGAGATTGGAACCCACCATCTTCCTAATGCAAGGTGATAGCTAAGTGATCCAAACCGCACAACCATTTGCTCGGTACAATGCAAACTGCAACACTTACGCCTTGTACGCCTCATTATCGCGCTGCCGTTGTCTTTTCCCTTTCCCTATAAGCACATAAACCTTGGTGGAGCTGTTTGAGAATCCAATCAGCTTCCAAGATAATTAGTGAACAGACATAAATAACTTCATCACGTTTATATTATTAGGGAGGTATGACGAGACGAGAACTTGTGAATAATGATACACATTTAACAGGTGAAGTTAAATTGACCATTCGTCAATGATATGAATATTTCATTTAACGTGCATTTACAAAGTATTCCGTATTGTTTCCCAGTTTTATTGGGTTTGGCAACTTATATGGATCTAGCCCAGTTTTAGGGCCAATGCTCTTCCAGACACGAACTCAATGTAGAGGGATTTACTCACTATTGCGCGTTTCTGTGGTAGTAGTATCTTATCTTGTGTTTATATGAAGAGAAGTGTATTAGGACAAACACGAACACCCTCTTCTGGAGCTACAGGAATTCAAGAATACACAGCTAAAATCTTCGGCTTGACCGGGGTACGAACCGAGGGTCTTCTGGGACAGAAGACCAGTACGCTGACCATTCAGCCAAGGAGCCTAACAAATAAGTGGCCTTCAGTAATTACTAATAAATAACATTTTACTTTTATTCAGAGCCAGGAAATAGGTAATGTCGGTAAATCTCGAATAATAAGGAGATCTTGTAAAATGACTGAATAACGCAAACGCGAAACTAACTTGTCCTGTATTGTGATTTTACTTATATTGTCGATTGTTTGACTCCATATTATAGTAGATCCAAAACATGAGTAAACTTTAGACTATTTAAAATATGTTATGCTTCAAAATGTTGATTACGATGATGTCATGAGACCTTCGGAGAGACTCAATGTATAGTTGACGCCGATGGATGACCTGCATGTCTGCGGATGATGATGATGATGAGGAGGAGGAGAAGATAGGGAGCGGACAAAACCCAGTGTCGGCAGATAGATTTCTCCTGTCGGATAACACCAAGGGGTATGCTCAATACTTAACGTTCCCATCGGACGGACGAATCACCATTAATAGAATCATATGCCCTCACTCCATAAGAACACTGCGCAAAGGTTTGGAATTTATCTCAGTCATTTCGCAAGATAGTGGCGACAATGGGACAGGGAAGGGCTGGGAGTGGTAAGGAAGCGGCCGTGGCCTTAATTAAGGTACAACCCCAGTATTTGCCTGGTGTGAAAATGGGAAACCACGGAAAATCATCTTCAGGGCTGCCGACAGTGGGGTTCGAACCCACAATTTCCCGATTATTGGATACTGGCCGCACTTAAGCGACTGCAGCTATCGAGCTCGGTAGATAGTCTCTTGAGCACTAAAATTGGAAGATATAGGCTAATACTGCTGTTCCCGGCTACTAATGAATAGCGTAACGGTGAAGGTAAGTTTATTATTATTATTATTATTATTATTATTATTATTATTATTATTATTATTATTATTATTCATCGTTAGGCCACTAAGGACCGCGAGATCTCAATTAATTGTCTTTTTGCAGGCCCGTCAGGTTTTCATCCATGCTTCATCCATGCTTCCGAATGGACATACTCCAGTAGAGTTGGGACCTCATCTTGATAAACTTGTCTAGATATATGTCTGAGTGGTGCTCGGAATTGAATGTCAGTTTCTGTGATTCCATACTTTAAAAATCTTTATCGATCTCCATAAACCAAGGAAGAATAATTTTGAGTCTTCTGAAGTACAGTACGTTTACAGTTTATTATTATTATTATTATTATTATTATTATTATTAATATTATTATTATTATTATTATTATTATTATTATTATTATTATTATTATTATTATTATTAATATTATTATTATTATTATTACTACAGAGTTCAGTAGAGGAAGTAGAGGGGAAGAAACGGGAGGATGTAGGTTATTGGACCTCACAAAATGCATATTTTTATATATATTTGCCGATTAATCTTTTCTTTTCTTTAGTTTCAGCTCTTTTCAAAGCAACAACAAAATTAACAGGCAATGGCAAAGTATTACAAGGAAAGTTTTAGAGATTAATAGTTCACAGAGGAGAAGGAACACCCACTTAAAAGACCTGAAGCAGAAGCAATCCCATGACATGACTTGTAGTACATCCTAATGGGGCAGAAGGCCTGGTGACACAGAGGATAAGCCATACTACGTAGATGACTAGGGAAAGAAAATTAAGAGTCGAAAACCAAGGTAGAAATTTTAGAAATTAAAAAATCTTACTCACCAAAAAGCTAAGTTAACAACGAAAAGAGGGTCCACACTCGTATATCCTTATTACATGACATGACACAGATTATGGTGATTACACTCCGTCTGTAGACAGCCTACAAACCTACATATTACAATATAACAGACTTTTAAGAAGCCCACATTAAAACAATGGTAAACGCGGCACTCGCTAACCGTTACATGCTGGAAGAGATCGCTGGTATCTTCCCGTCGCCACACGCAAATATTTTCACATGTTAGATAAATATTTCCGCCTATCTTACATGCTGCCCCAGCTCGACCGTAGTGTCCTGTGAATAGTTTCTCACTTGTCGCTGTACTTCAACTAGATCCAGATAGATACATAAGGTTCAAAGTTACCAGTATTCATACGGGCGAGCTCGGTGATGATTGTTTGGTTTGAATAGAACTGACAATAGTGGCAAATTAAAAGGAGATTAATTAAGGTATCGAGTGCCAACTCACTAACAGGTACAATTTTCTACTAAACAGAAGACATTCCAAACCCTAGGTAGCACTCCAAAATCAAAAGTAGTGACATTTGTTAACAAATCAGAAAATAATGTACATTTCATTATGTCCTGCCTGTCTTAGGTAGTCTACACTGCCTTCAGGTGTTAAATGTTTAAATCCTCACTAGATGACATGACACGACTCCCACTAGTGCGAATACACTCCGTCCGTAGACAGTCCAGAAACCATATTACAAACTAACACAACAGGGAGATAACGTACTGATGACATTATTATTATTATTATTATTATTATTATTATTATTATTATTATTATTATTATGCTCTTTTTTCGCCAACTGTGGACCACGTTATTTCAACCGTTTTAATCCGGTATTTCCGCATTATCGGGTGGGTTGGCCGTGCGGTTAGGACCGCGCAGCTGTGAGCTTGCATCCGGCAGATAGTGGGTTCGAATACTGCCTTCAGCACATCTGAAGGTGGTTTTCCGCTGTTTCCCATTTTCGCACCAGGCAAATGCTTGGGTTGTACCTTAATTAAGGCCACGGCCGCTTCCTTTCCAATCCTAGGTATATCCTATCATTGCTATAAAACCTGTCTGTGTCGGTGCGACGTAAAGCAAATTGTAAAAAATTATTTCCGCTTTCGCTTTCTGCGAGCCTCCTTTTTTTCATCAGTCCATTTCTTGCCTATTTTCAACTTCAGCTTTTTTTTTTTTTTTTTTTTTTTTTTGGAATCGCTGGTATGCTCCAACTTTCTTCTGGAGAGAAACGCGCTCCTGGATATATTCGCGTGTGATCCCTATTTCTTGAAAGTTATTTTTCAACTTCGGTGAACCAGAGTCCCTAGGTTTTCTTGTTTACAAAATAGGAAAACATCCTCTAGGTCAATCTCTGCGAGCTCATACGTTTTTTTTTTTCTAGGGGCTTGTACGTCGCACCGACACAGATAGGTCTTATGGCCCCAGAATTTGCCTGGTGTGAAAATGGGAAACCACGGAAAACCATTTTCAGGGCTGCCGATAGTGGGATTCGAACCTACTATCTCCCGGATGCAAGCTCACAGCCGCGCGCCTCTACACGCACGGCCAACTCGCCCGGTCTCATACGTGTTATGTGGCCATCAAAATTAATTCTCCGTTTCCGAATTGTGTCCATTATCCTTTCCACATGCAAGTACAGTCCATTGTTATTCCTTCTCCTGTACTCACGATTTTCTCTGATTGGTCATAGGACCTTTATCAAGATTTTTCTTTCTTTGGCTTTTAAATATCAATTAGACCCTTCCTGTTTAATGCAAGGCATCCTGCTACACACAGGATCTCTGCAAAAATGAAATGACTGAATGTTATATCTAAACATCGATTGATTGACACTCATATTTTATTATTATTATTATTATTATTATTATTATTATTATTATTATTAAATATATCATCTTTACACTAGCACAATATTATGCATTTCGGCGACCACTCTATAAGTCCCTGTAAATAAACTAGGTGTATCCGAAATCCTTGTTTATTGTGGGTGTCGACAGGATTTGTATATACACTGACTGACAGTGACAATGCAACACCAAGGAAGAGTGGTTCGAAAGGGATGAAAGTTGGGGAAAAAACAGTCGGCACGGAAGAATAATTGATGTTTATTTCAAACCGATATGCTGGTTACACAATGCGCACGGCATCGACTCAGTAGGATGTAGGACCACCGCGAGCGGCGATGCACGCAGAAACACGTCGAGGTACAGAGTCAATAAGAGTGCGGATGGTGTCCTGAGGGATGGTTCTCCATTCTCTGTCAACCATTTGCCACAGTTGGTCGTCCGTACGAGGATGGGGCAGAGTTTGCAAACGGCGTCCAATGAGATCCCACACGTGTTCGATTGGTGAGAGATCCGGAGAGTACGCTGGCCACGGAAGCATCTGTACACCTCGTAGAGCCTGTTGTGAGATGCGAGCAGTGTGTGGGCGGGCATTATCCTGCTGAAACAGAGCATTGGGCAGCCCCTGAAGGTACGGGAGTGCCACCGGCCGCAGCACATGCTGCACGTAGCGGTGGGCATTTAACGTGCCTTGAATACGCACTAGAGGTGACGTGGAATCATACGCAATAGCGCCCCAAACCATGATGCCGCGTTGTCTAGCGGTAGGGCGCTCCACAGTTACTGCCGGATTTGACCTTTCTCCACGCCGACGCCACACTCGTCTGCGGCGACTATCACTGACAGAACAGAAGCGTGACTCATCGGAGAACACGACGTTCCGCCATTCCCTCATCCAAGTCGCTCTAGCCCGGCACCATGCCCGGCGTGCACGTCTATGCTGTGGAGTCAATGGTAGTCTTCTGAGCGGACGCCGGGAGTGCAGGCCTCCTTCAACCAATCGACGGGAAATTGTTCTGGTCGATATTGGAACAGCCAGGGTGTCTTGCACATGCTGAAGAATGGCGGTTGACGTGGCGTGCGGGGCTGCCACCGCTTGGCGGCGGATGCGCCGATCCTCGCGTGCTGACGTCACTCGGGCTGCGCCTGGACCCCTCGCACGTGCCACATGTCCCTGCGCCAACCATCTCCGCCACAGGCGCTGCACCGTGGACACATCCCTATGGGTATCGGCTGCGATTTGACGAAGCGACCAACCTGCCCTTCTCAGCCCGATCACCATACCCCTCGTAAAGTCGTCGTCTGCTGGAAATGCCTCCGTTGACGGCGGCCTGGCATTCTTAGCTATACACGTGTCCTGTGGCACACGACAACACGTTCTGCAATGTCTGTCGGCTGAAAAATCACGGTACGAAGTGGGCCATTCGCCAACGCCGTGTCCCATTTATCGTTTGCTACGTGCGCAGCACAGCGGCGATTTTACATCATGAGCATACCTCAGTGACGTCAGTCTACCCTGCAATTGGCATAAAGTTCTGACCACTCCTTCTTGGTGTTGCATTTGCTCTGTCAGTCAGTGTACAAGGGAGGTGAATTTTGTTTTGGTAACATTTTTAAGTAAGTCTTATAAAGTGTTAAAAGCGAGGACCGCAAATACCATGCTCTCATTCTTTTTTGTTTTTGTTTTTTCGCTTTTGAGCGACTAATGGGAGGTAAGCTTCTTATTTTTGGAGCGGTGGAATAGCGAACATGATTTCCAGTTTGCTGTTTATTTCAAATAAGAATCTTTTACAATATAAACAGTATAATTTCCAGTGACGTTTTCGTTTCAACTGTGCGTCAGTCCAGATATATTTTAGTCATTTTCTAGCAAGCTATGAAGTTCAAACTTCGCGTACGTATTCTCTCTCTATTGCAGTTTTTTTTAGTGTAAGTTCAAATATATTGAAACTGCCAAAATCATTGACAGCAGTTTCAAACATAATGGCGTATCTTTCAGCCTCTTGCCACTCACATTTACGCTCACTTTTTGGAGGTGAGGAGATGAATTTCTGTGCGGATTCCCTTTATGTTAGATTATGACTCGGGGAGAATACAATGGTTCACCTTATGAAGCCAGTGTGAGGAAGACCCTCCGGCTAAGGTGGGTGGTATCAGCCTTGTAAGGAAAACTGTATGTCATTGGGATTTATGAGTCGCAGGAACGTTGATAACAACACGAAAATCCAGTCCTCGAACCAAGGGAACTGTCTGTCTGTCTGTCTGTTAGGTCATCAGCCCAGAGGCTGGTTGGATCCTCAAATAGCACCACCAAAGGTTATGCGGTTATAAGGAAACCGCAAAAACCAATGGCAGCACCAAAATGAGGCGCACTAGGCAAGACGAGGAGTGAGGTAGTTTGCCATTGCTTTCCTCACCGGGTCAGAAAGTGCTATTGCAGCATGACTGACCCTATAAGCAACACCTTTCATAACACTCAGATGCACTAGTCGTGCTCTGAATGTCATTACTCAGCACCACCCATACCCCAGCAGCTTCCATATTGTCACAGCCATGGATGAGACTGGGACTTCGGTGGAAGCTACACTTTACTCTAGCCTGTGCCAAGAGGTGGATACGAAAGTACTGTATCCATCAAGAAATGGCAGCAGACAACCAAGGGAACTAACCATTTAAAATTAAATTTCCTTCACTCATCCTGGAATTGAACCCAGGGCCCGGAGTATCGGAGGCAAAGGAGCTCACCATTAAGACTTGGAACTGAACACGAGGAGAGGGGGAAGTATACCACTGAATTCCTAAATAGCCTCACACTACCAGGAGTGGCTCCATATCAATTAAATTTTGAACATCTAATAATGTTAATTCTTTGCATAGATTGTGAAAACCCGTAACCCAGACCTGAGACCATTTAATGCCAATGAAAGTCTCTTATGCTTAACATCTCGGAAAGGAGTAAACGTCTGCAGTATAAGGATCTCTTCTTTCTTCATAAAATATATAATGGTACTCTTATATTCACCGGCAAAAATCTGTATACACACACAAATGACGATGTAACCTACTTTCATTAGGAGCGGTTACTTCCTCTCAACTCTTATGTTGCTTTTTACTTGTTGTAGAGGGTCATCTGCCTGTAATTTCGATTATTTAGCCACTTTTTTTTAGATGATATAGTTGCGTATGGCCTCCGGAGGGGCCTGGTGCAGGCCTTTTTCTAGTAGACGGCATATTAGGCGATCTGTATGTCTGTGAAGATGAGGGCCCTACCTAAGATGATTTCTAATGCTGAATACGCCACTCACTCCCAGCCCCCGAGCCATTGGAATTAACCAATTAAGGTTAAAATCCCCGACCCGGCCGGGAATCGAACCCGGGACCCTCTGAATCGAAGGCCAGTAGTAGAAGGCCAACGAGTCGGACACTTTTTCAGATATTTATCCGTTTTAGGTCAACTCAAGACTGTACCAGAGGATTTTATCTTTCGTGTATGTCTGTTTGTCTGATCCACCTTCACGGGGAAATGGCTGGATAGATCTCGACAAAACTTCATCAAAACTCATCCAGGAGCAGATTTTGATATGCATATTTTTTCAAAATCTCGTTAATGACTGGGAGTTTATAGGGAGATCATAGTAGTTATTTTATATTTTCTCACACACTATTGATTTTCTGCAAAATGTGAAAACTTCCCTTTAGTTTAAATATTTTTACTATCTCCGCAATTTCGCTTACTCTTCAAATGACGGAGAAAATAACTATTTTCTGCGGGTTTTGTGCTCTGCGTTGAGTGACGTACACCCTCGCAGACCGCTAACGAACCTAGCATGAAAAATCTTCGATCCAAATATTCTTGAAAAAATCGAAATGAATGAACCAAAATTCTCTCTCTCCTCTCTGAAATAGACAGTAGCACTTCTTAGGTATGAAGGAAACATTTGGGAACTAAGTTTGGTCACGTTAGCGACACACCGTAACCTTATGAACAGTCGGTAGACTGAGTAGACGAATTCATACTAAAAGGGGTAATTCGTCGTATACTGACTGCTTGCCAGTAGGGAAGTTACATGATGACATTTTCGTGATCATTTCTGTAAACTCGTGGTTGTTCTCAGGGCAGAAGGCGAGAGAGACATTAATCTGCCATCCTGCGGGATATTTGAGGAATACCTCTTGGGGTTACAATCGTCTTCGAATAGCACTAAGGGTGGCTGTTAATATTTCAATAGTACCGCGGAGTGTAGCCCATTATTTCACACAGTAACGTGTTTCCTGGAAAATATTACATTTTTACTGTATTCCTCATCAACTTTAATTTCTTATTAATTTATTGCCTCTGCCTCATCGTAAGTCATATTTTTATCTGATTACCTAAGAATCCCTACGTCTAAATTTGGCTTCTGTCACCGGTTTCTTAAATCCGTGACTCATATCATCACAATTTATAGTGAGGGACATTTCATTTTTACAATATATCCACTTGGTATTTACTTGTCCTAATCGGCTGTCGTCAGTGATTACCCTATCTTCAAATGCCAATATCCTTCCTTAATTTCTCCGTATGTATACCAGCGCCAATCCAGAAACCTGGACACTCCTCCCTTTGAGGGAAAATTCCATGCTGTTCAAATGTGCATCTATTTGGCCGTGAAAAATAACGAAAAATGCAGGCAAATTTAAAGACGGTGTAGACCATCGTTTCGGATAATTGGTGGCTAAACGGTAAGTCGTATCACAAAACAGATAGCACAATCGTCACTCAATTTGTTAAAAAGTTAAACTTCGGTCCAATGATATTTTGTCGTGTCTCGATCTCTTGTACGTAAGATAGAGCTGCATTTCTCAATTATAGTCAAAACTCCCCAACTCAATTGTGACTGGGATTAAGAAAAGGGGTCTGTCATTGTCATGAAAACTCCCCAAATCGATTGTGAATGGCCGTAGCAAATGAGCTGCCGTTTTAGTAGAAACTCCCAAACTTGATTGTGAACGGCAGTAGAAAACGTTAAGTGCCATTATCATCAAAACTCTCCAGCACGCACCTTAAATCGGAAACAACGTACGGCGCTCTCCCCGTGGTACCCCTCGAATAACGTTTTTTTCTTCTTTTCTTTTCTTTGCTTTACGTCGCAGCGACACAGATATGTCTTATGGCGACGATGGGACAGGAAAGGCCTAGGAATTGGAAGGAAGCGACCGTGGCCTTAATTAAGGTACAGCCCCGGCATTTGCCTGGTGTGAAAATGGGAAACCACGGAAAACCATCTTCAGAGCTGCCGACAGTGGGACTCGAACCAACTATCTCCTGATTTGAATAACGCTAAGAGATATGATATTTAATAATATCTTACTCACTGCGTGTACACTAATTTATGTAGAAATCCGTATACAATTTAGAATAACGTTGCATTGCGAAGCAAGGGTACATTTACTAGTTTATATATAACTTATTTCGTAATAATTTTTCAATCGCCTGTTTGTCTTTTTCTTCTGAAAGGCTAACAAAGGTTTCGTTTCACCCACCATTTTGGCCATTGCAGCTCCTGAATCCTACTAATGTAATCAGGTACGAACGCATAGGTTTTTAAATGTAATTCTTTCAGGACTAATTACCGATTAGTTAAAATATTTTGTTAATATATAATTTTACTGCAAGGCAATTTATCCGTCAGAGTTTAAACAACAATGACTTTTCCCACACGTTTTCCCCGCTACTTATAGCCTGAAAGCTATTATTACGGCCAGAGGGTGTCAACATTTTCACGGCTTTTAGATATACACATGATACTTCATAACACTTTATATTAGCTACAACGTAATGAACATACGAATGTGTGCATGTGTGAGAGATAGAGAGATTCTAAAATCCAAAGTTCTAGATTTTCACGCAAGCAACTCAGTGTGTTGTAAACATTCCAAGGATATGAGCTACGAAGTTTAGGATTATAAAATACACTGACTGACAGTGACAATGCAACACCAAGGAGGAGTGGTTCGAAAGGGATGAAAGTTGGGGAAAAAACAGAGTCGGCACGGAAGAATAATTGATGTTTATTTCAAACCGATATGCAGGTTACACAATGCGCACGGCATCGACTCAGTAGGATGTAGGACCACCGCGAGCGGCGATGCACGCAGAAACACGTCGAGGTACAGAGTCAATAAGAGTGCGGATGGTGTCCTGAGGGATGGTTCTCCATTCTCTGTCAACCATTTGCCACAGTTGGTCGTCCGTACGAGGCTGGGGCAAAGTTTGCAAACGGCGTCCAATGAGATCCCACACGTGTTCGATTGGTGAGAGATCCGGAGAGTACGCTGGCCACGGAAGCATCTGTACACCTCGTAGAGCCTGTTGGGAGATGCGAGCAGTGTGTGGGCGGGCATTATCCTGCTGAAACAGAACATTGGGCAGCCCCTGAAGGTACGGGAGTGCCACCGGCCGCAGCACATGCTGCACGTAGCGGTGGGCATTTAACGTGCCTTGAATACGCACTAGAGGTGACGTGGAATCATACGCAATAGCGCCCCAAACCATGATGCCGCGTTGTCTAGCGGTAGGGCGCTCCACAGTTACTGCCGGATTTGACCTTTCTCCACGCCGACGCCACACTCGTCTGCGGTGACTATCACTGACAGAACAGAAGCGTGACTCATCGGAGAACACGACGTTCCGCCATTCCCTCATCCAAGTCGCTCTAGCCCGGCACCATGCCAGGCGTGCACGTCTATGCTGTGGAGTCAATGGTAGTCTTCTGAGCGGACGCCGGGAGTGCAGGCCTCCTTCAACCAATCGACGGGAAATTGTTCTGGTCGATATTGGAACAGCCAGGGTGTCTTGCACATGCTGAAGAATGGCGGTTGACGTGGCGTGCAGGGCTGCCACCGCTTGGCGGCGGATGCGCCGATCCTCGCGTGCTGACGTCACTCGGGCTGCGCCTGGACCCCTCGCACGTGCCACATGTCCCTGCGCCAACCATCTGCGCCACAGGCGCTGCACCGTGGACACATCCCTATGGGTATCGGCTGCGATTTGACGAAGCGACCAACCTGCCCTTCTCAGCCCGATCACCATACCCCTCGTAAAGTCGTCTGTCTGCTGGAAATGCCTCCGTTGACGGCGGCCTGGCATTCTTAGCTATACACGTGTCCTGTGGCACACGACAACGCGTTCTACAATCACTGTCGGCTGAGAAATCACGGTACTTAGTGGGCCATTCGCCAACGCCGTGTCCTATTTATCGTTCGCTACGTGCGCAGCACAGCGGCGCATTTCACATCATGAGCATACCTCAGTGACGTCAGTCTACCCTGCAATTGGCATAAAGTTCCGACCACTCCTTCTTGGTGTTGCATTTGCTCTGTCAGTCAGTGTATAATGAAGTATGAGAATATATTCTTTACTTATTCCTAAAAACTACAATCCTTTTCTTAATCGTCGTTATCCGGTCGGTTGGATTAGCAGTTTGCCTTTTTCTACCACTACGAGAGCTAATGTGAGTCGATGCAGAGTTCCACTTAAGCCCTTTTAACTACATTCGGTGTGGATATTTTTCAGAAATACAAAAACACCTGAAGGTATTTAACCAAGGAACACATAACAAAAAGAAGTACGTAAATATGTTAATTTGGCTAGGATTTGAATAAAAAACAAAACGAGTAAACAAACAAGCGATTTTTGGCTGTTTTTCCGGAACTGCATTAAGGTCGGAAGTGATTTTCTGAATTTGCTTTATTTTTTTAATTCGATAGAGCTATTCAATACTCACAATCTGAAAACTTCCCGGCCCTTTAGTCCTTCAACTTTCGGCACAACTGAGGAAAATGTTTAATTTTATGTTTTTCGTAGTACTGGGGCCCCAACTTTGTATGCTATGAAATATTTTGAACATTAATACTTCAGTTGAGATTAGTCAGAAAATGGTTGCTGTAGGTGCTTGTGTCGGAGTATTATGAAAAGTGGTTTTTTCCTGTAGTCTAGAAAGCGATGGTTTAAAACTTTGTAAATACACTATTCGGGCGTATATCACAGTTTAACACACGCCTTTAAGTCCTTTCTGAAGTTTACGACTGCTTCCCTGACTGACTTCTTGTGTATATTCTCGTGCCTCCATCACCATAAAACAGTTTCACGACGTAAAGTGCAGTTCAAATACTGAAACGAAGGTCATGGCATTTCATAGATTACAAGTGCAGTACGTATAAAGTTAATATCTGGGTGAGTTCTGAGACCAGACGATATTGCTGAAACTTTGTTAGTCATGCAATTTCTACTGAACCGTATCAAATCATACATAATGTGTATGAAATTATGATTAAATAAAAATTTCACCACTGTTGGGTGCCAATAAAATACGAATATAATACTTAATCGCCTCACGATTTGGAGTCATTTGTAATACCAAGTGGTACGGCTGCCCCCATTAAGCCGGTTTTATGCAACCCGCAGTTTAAAGCCTAACCTAAAAACATTAACCTTGGCTACTCACAGCGATGTTTGATGTTACTACGCTTTGTATAATTCGTTTATTCGTGTCAATTAAATCAGAATTAACGATAAAAATCCGAATTATTGTAAAGAATCGTGAAGAGAATATTATGACTGAATAACTAGAAGTAGTGTTGACATAACCCTGGCAAACGACAGCTCGTGGTAGCTGAGCGTGCTTGAAAGTAGAGGAGTAAAGCGGTGCCGGTTAGTCGGAGGTTCGAGTCAGATATAAGATTCTTTTTTAAAGTTTCGTTGTTAAATGTTCGTGTGAGTCACGTTCACGAAGATAAATCTAAATCATGATCAGTTCTCATGTTGGAGGTATTCTGTTATTTTCACTTCTAAGCAGCTCTTAAAAAAGCCATTTGCAGTAAAATAAGCTATTACCGACAAATGTGCAACGGGCTTGTGTATGGCCATTCGATTAATGAAGGAAATGTTTAAAATGATCACCACCTTCGTTAATGCATATCCGAGTACGGTAGGGGTGAGTCATTCTTGCTTGCTGCAACGTACGTGGTTCAACCTGCCTGCACTTTGCTGTAAAGTTTACTATGTGCTATTTCACGTGCCCTACGTATGAAGTCCTGTCGTTCTTCGAGTCTAACGTGCGCAGTTGTTTGGTTAAATGGTTGTATCATAATGCTAACAATAAGTGCAGTGCGCTTCATATGTTGTAGCCGTTTGCCATATAAAGGTCGCATATTATTATTCCTTTCTGATGTATGCTTTCTTTCTAAAGGTGAAAATTGACTCTTGAGACTTAAGGAAGTTAAACCTTAATAAGTTAATCCTTAACTACGAATGCCTTAAGAGTATAAAAATTAAAATCTCGCAGCTAGATTTGAACTCTGAATCCGTCGGAAAAATCACATGTAGGCTGCAAGTAGTACCATGTAGCCACTCCAGACGACGAAGACTAGGCCTTGTACCTCTGTAGTAATGGAATAATCTATGCTATCGCTTCGAAACTGATCTTGTATATTACAAGTTCTAAACTCGAATGTTCAGACAGGTTTGCCTTACTGCAAACACCACAGTATGCTAAGAAATCATGTCCCTCTAAGCCCAGATATTTGCAAACATTCCCTAGAGTGTGTACCCGTAACCTCGTTAACTGAGTTGAGCAATATATTTCAGGTCGTATTAACATCGATTTTCCCGCAGTCGGTGCTTACGTGGCGATAATTATTGTGTCTGTTTATTGTAACTTCCTTAGAAGAATATCCGAGACTTCAGGAAAGTCAAATCTTCGTAAATGATGCCTAGATGATTACACAATAAATTTAAGGAAGACATGACTCGATAAGGTTTGAAGCCCCACTGCTCGCAGTACCTTATTCAGGTACATCTAATATGCCTATTCCGCACTGCTACTTGCTGCTTGAATGTTAGCTCTTACAACTCTGTATTCACGACGAGAGCGAATGTTCTCGCTTCGTAATGTTACTGATGTCTTACAGCTTTATGGTCCAGTTTCGTGACTTTATTGAACGGTATAATGGTAGTAATTACATGGCGTAGGCTATCAAATCTGCTGTACAGTATTTGTGTGCCATAGATTATAAGATACTGTGAAAAACGAGTTCCTATCAATTTAGACGTGATGAGACTATACAAAATGGCGGTGAATTGACATGTCTGTAACTGGCCCTAACCTATCACGTATTCTATGTTACCGTTACCACCCTTTGTCAAAAGAAAGTGGCCTCTTGAACCAATCAGGTGCGCAAATTTTTTACCGATAGCTAAAGGGGTGGTTATAGTTTGTACCATAGGTTTACATAAAATGATAGTGTGTTTTTGAGATGGGCCTCAGTTACTGCCACTTGTACCTTTTTTTTGCATTGTGCGTGGAAGTCTATATCGGATTAACTGCACATAAAATAATTGCTGTAAGATGTTGCGCAAGATAGGACTAAGAGGTATTTCATTCCTAGCTGGTTGCATATGGCTGGGAAAATTTATGGGCAGCTGTACCACTCGGTATATGAACAAGACATCTGAATAAATAAAATAATTCATATAACCTAATAAAATAATTCACCGAAATATCCCTAATATGGGCGCCAGTGTTACCTTAGGGATCCCTCTAATTTTAATTGAGCATGATAATTCTCTCTCCCAGGACGTGTACATAAACCTGCGTACTGATACTGCTTCAGGCCTTACCTAACCTTCTAAAAACGACTCAATAGGAAGGAATTGCACCGAAGTTCATCAATAACTCCACTGATTCTAAAATAATTAACTATATTCTGAATAATATCCGTGCATGAACACGTCATCAACACAGCAATATATATATATATATATATATATATATATATATATATATATATTGTATATGCACTGTCTCTGTGTATCAACACAACTTGCATATTCTCATTATTGGCACTTATTATATTACATTGATATAATTCTTTGTTCACTGATTCTAACACTTGGTTTAAAGATACCTTCACTTGTGCAACGCACGCTTGTTGTTCCAGACCAAAATTATGGATAGTCTGAAATAGAGTACCCCATAGCTTTCACCAATATATAATACGCCAAGCCGCCACAAGTGATATAATACCAAGTGCCTAAGCACTCCGAAGTTTGTAGGTCAAAACCACACTTCACACTCAACAAAAATTTCAAGTCAAACATGTTCCACAAAAATGTTAAGGCAAGTCCTCCGCTGTTTTCACACATGCCGATATAGACCTCAGCTTCCTCCTACCCTCTCATAGTACGTCTAGGCTGATCCTCATTTCCATCCACATCAAGAGTGGAAGATCCTCTTGCCATTCCAAGACCTTGCCCTAAACCTCTTCCCGATCCCAAGACAATAACACGTCATCGGATTCTGGGCTGTTCCACATGACTCGCGGAAACTTTCCGAGTTGTAAATGACGCTGTTTTCCCATCCGCTTGCACAAACAAATTACTTATATCACATATGGAGACCTTCCAGCTTAAAATATTAAGAACATACACAAATTAAATAATAACATTAATAATATAAAATACGAATAATGACAATATTGTTAATTGTATCTCGTAGTCTTGAATACATTGCGAGGGTGTGATATATGTACTATCACAGTACCCAATTGCATAGTGCATAAATACTTCGTAAAAATCATCACTACCACATAATGCTTGAATGCGCACAATCAGCAAGTAGATCACAATAGGTAAAACCAGGCATAACTTCATTAATTCCATCCGTACATACCATATATCGATAAATATTCCTGATGTCATAATAGAGCTGAACTACGAACGATGGATCTGGAATGTAATATTGTTGGTACTAACAATATACACGGCTATCCATAAGAGGGCAAAATATGACTTGTCCGACCAATGTAAGGTCATTGTCATTTAAAAGATAATTTTATATGCACTATCATGCTTGTTCTTAATGATGAACTCTGCATAGCAGAAGGAGTGGGGTGTACCACTGCCCTAATATCGCACGCATGTGAGCATGTACCATACCATCTGTCCTTAAAAATTCTGATATTTACCTTCCTTTTCTTCTTAACAATCAGGCATGCATCACCCTTCGACCCACAGCTTCCCTAACCATAGTACGTGGAGGAATGCACAAGGCTCTGGTTTTGTAACAATAAGGTAACCAGCTGCATTCAAATTCCGAAGTAATACAATAATCTAATGATTGACCAGTCTGCAACGGTTACATTATTATCTCCAACAGGAAGTAATGTTTGCTTCCAATACTTCATGAAATGTACCACGGTCTTTGTTCTCTAATTCAATTTTGAAAATTTACATTTTAGAAAAGTTCAGAACTCCTTACATTACTATGTGGAGCACTTAGTAAAAAGTTTATATGTAACATTTCCTAAATAATTTCATCAGTGGATTTACTTTATCATAACATAGTATATTTTGAATGTTATGGATAGTCTGAAATAGAGTACCCCATAGCTCTCACCAATATATAATACGCCAAGCCGCCACAAGTGATATAGTACCAAGTGCCTAAGCACTCCGAAGTTTGTAGGTCAGAACCACACTTCACACTCAACAAGAGAATACATGAATAGACGAAGAGAATACATTTTAAATCGTATAAATCTCAGGGAACTACTCACCGGATGAGAAATCCTCCTGTAAGCGACAACCCCAAATAATCTGAAATTAGAAAAACATATTACTGTCATCATATCATCATACATTTCCTTTATACAAAGAATAGACTCAGGTAATCTCAGGTCCTTAGAGCATAGGTTACGTTGGGAAACACCTGAAGTCTCCAAGCCCAGGATTGTTTACATTCCCAACACTCAGCACACACTACTTCAACGATCTTTCCGAATCCGCTTCTCAACTCTACTTAACACTATTATTAAGAGACAAGAGCTTGATATAGCATCAAGTAAAAGAACATTCCAAAGGGGTGTACACAATGTGTAGTGGTCATACCGCCATCTTGACCCACAACGACCTGGATATCAAAGTGGATGTTATCACGCTTTTCGATTTGGGCAGTTGTTATTAGTAGGCTATGTACCAGATCTTTTTACTCATTTGATATATTTGTTACACAGTATTTTACTATCAAAGTTTACATATCTTAATTAGTCTACCGACAATACAAATGAAATGTGCTCATTGTAGCTGTATCTTGTGATTTGTAAATAAATTTTTAAAATCTTTCCCGATGATTCTTACAATGAAATAATAATAATAATAATAATAATAATAATAATAATAATAATAATAATAATAATGCGTGGTTTTGGGAGCAGAGCTGTGAGCTTGCATCCAGGAGAGAGTAAGTTCGAAACCCCTGTCGGCAGCCCTGAAGATGACTTTGCGTGTATTCCCATTTTCACACCACCTTTCCTATCACCTGTCTGTGTATAATAATAATAATAATAATAATAATAATAATAATAATAATAATATTATGTAACATTAAGCAATGTTACGGTTTTCAGAGAAGCCAACATGTCAGACGTTTGTCCCGCAGGCGTTCCATACTTCCCCGTAAAACTACCTACACCTGATTGGCATATTTGAGCACCTTTAAATACCCTCAAACTAGGGTTCAAATCTTGAATGAGTTTTCAGTTAAAAATTAGGAATTTGCAACTGTGGTTACATAACAAAATTTACGTTCACTTTCCTAGAGACATAATAATATCAAGTATTAAGGATTAATTTGGGTCATTATTTTATTAATTCTGATGTGTGTTTTCTGATTAATAATGGACTATTTTGGAACTGAATTGGTGGTGACCGTGCGAACGTTACTCCACAAGAAGTTGTCTTCTGTTGACCAAGGCAAAATCAGCGGTCGCTCAGTTTTGTTGCACCGTATATTACTTTGGTATTTAACTAAGGTTGTCTGGGATGAGAAGATCCCTGCCTTTTGCTGTGCCAATTATTTGGCGTAAGCAAAAGTACCAAACCTGGGACTGCTATTTTTACATGACACAAATGCAGGGAATTCGAACAAAAACAGATCAAACATTGTATATACAGACTTCAAATTTGCTTGAAAATCAGTGCATCATGCTGCAGAGAATACTGTACCATTTCCTACCAAATATTTTAACTACTGACTTTTCCCGTATAGGCGAGAACGAGGAACAAATTTCTTGCAATGGTGAGTTTCATGAAAATGAATTAGAGAAATCTAAACCTCATTTGCTAAGACAAGATGATCTCAGTAACTTAGTCAGGCACTTGTAGTTTTCAAAAGAGGAAGTTTGAACATTTAGCCTCTGGAATGAGGGAGTAGAATTTGTTACACAAAGATAAAGCAGTCACACTTCGTTGATGATGAGCGTGAAGGGTTATTTCTGTTGGTTCTTACAGTAATCAATCACATGTCGACATAAGCGGAAAAGCAATAGTCTCAAACACTTGTTTTAGGGCTTAAGGCATATTTTAAGTATGCATATTCTTATCAGTGTATTTCAAATAATATAAAAGCTTCCAGAGAATATATAAACTAAGATCACATTATACATCTAACTTTTCGGTACTGTATATACTGAATAGTAAGAATTAATACTATAGTGGTCGATGACCTGTTAAACAAAAAGAATAATCATAATCATCATCAATTAATGTTGCAGTCCCATAAATTAAAAGCCTGACGTGCTGTGATAAATATGAGTACAAATCTGGAATCAACGCACCAATCCCAGTATAAAACATTTGACATCCCTAGCAGCAGACAAAACGGATTTGTTATAAACCAGTGTAATAAACACCACCATTCTTTATTTGTTGTCGGGTTTATTAAGTATTGGTGGCAGCATCTTTGCCTAGTTTCTCCATTTTCTTCTTCTCCTCCTCCTGTTTTGTTTTAAGAAACTATTGAAGTCGACACTCAATATGGATTCGTCCCAATTTCACGGCTGGAGACTCCTCTTGATGCCAGCTCTCTATAGAAGCATGTATTCAGTATTGAGAGTTTCTGTGGCGTATATGAAGATAAGCTTGTCAAGACAAACACAACCACGTAGGTCCCTACCCAGAGGAATTAACCATTATTTCGTGTTTTGTTCTTATGACAACTTCTGTTTTAAGTACTTGTCATGTCTACTGTGTGCAACTTGAAATAGCGATTTTTTTTTACTTAGAGTGTTTAAATAATTTTAGAAATCAATATTTGAGAAATAATATTTCTCTGATGTTAAATATTTCACTTAAGACGATTACTACTTTGAGTTCTTGAAGAATTGTCCAGACGGTGCTAGATATTTGTGATTGCCGGGCTGAGTGGCTCAGACGGTTGAGGCGCTGGCCTTCTGATCCCAACTTGGCATGTTCGATCCTGGCTCAGTCCGGTGGTATTTGAAGGTGCTCAAATACGTGAGCCTCGTGTCAGTAGATTTACTGGCACGTAAAGAAACTCCTGCGGGACTGAATTCCGGCACCTCGGCGTCTCCGAAAACCGTAAAAATGTAGTTAGTGGGACGTAAAGTAAATATTATTATTATTATTATTATTATTATTATTATTATTATTATTATTATTATTATTATTATTATTATTATTATATTTATGATTAAGAACTTAAATTCTTTGAATAGTGTAAACATTTGCTATTTTCCTGCGACAAGTGTTAATCACCATGATAACGCTTGGGATTAGTAAATATTTATTTGTGATTACATTTATGAATTCGCATTTATTTTGCAGAGTGATCATCGAACTTAGGCTATGTCATTTTCTATGCCAAGTGTTCATTAATTCCCTTGGAGATTTACTTTTATTCTTTTTCGCATATATTTAAAGGATTCATTTTCATGTCATCGATGGACTTGCGTTCATTTCTACGGGCAGTTACTCAGTGTAAAATAACTTGTAAATTAAATTTATTCGTTCTCTTTGTTACTTGTGGACTCTTTTACGGAAACAAGTGTTTGAAATTACATTTCTGCCTTCTCATATTTACTTGTGGGATCTTTTACAGAGACAAGTATAAAATAATTAAATTACTCATTACTTGTGGACTTGTCTGACTAGTGTAAACCTTTATGGGGGTTATATATATAATAATACTGCCGAGGGAAATCACAAAGTATCGGTGACACCGAGTACTTTCAATCGGTAGGTAGTAATATTACGCAGCGAGTTAAACGCCAAATTGAGAATGGAGGCCGTGGTAAAAAAACTCCAATAAGCACTCCAGAATAACCACAGATAGCGCAGTGGAAACCATGCTAGATAATATTAGAAAATTGAAAGAGAATGTGAGGAGAAATAAGGGACATGTCGGGTGAAAATAGATGAGAAACCAGGATAAAATTTGAAAACATATATTAGAATAATAAATCAAAACTCTAACAATTTACATGAAAGGAGAACTGTACAAACATGAAATTTTCCCAACCACATATACAAAATACAGATTCATTATAGTAAAATAAGATACCCAAGAGAAAGAAAGTAAATGAGTGAGAATAGCGTAGGAATGGAAAGGGACGAACAAGGAAAGGATAAATATAGCTGTAAAAAGAGAAACCCAGAACAACGAGAAAAAGGGGATGTTTACAGTTACCAAATTCGAGTATGCAGCAGGAAATCTTCTGAGCAAAATCTAAATGCTATATGCAAGTCACAACCACTTCCGTTATCACTCGATTGACACAAAGCAACGTAGTTATACAGGCGAATAATCACAATATACTTCAAGTGAACCAGTTTCACAACATTCAGAAACTCAAATGGCGAAGGACTGAACGGGTAGATGTGTGTATACAGTAGGAGTCGCACAGTTGCCAATACACCACACGCACATTTAGAAAGCAAGTCGTTACTAGGTTCGTTAATGAAAAGTTTAAATACAAAAAGGACAAGTGAAATTTCGGCCTGGAAATGCCATGCTCCCAGTCAGAAATTGCAAGGAAAGTATCTCGCAATGCAACTAAAGGTATTTACAGTAAAGAAATCAGTTTGTCATACCTCATCATGAACCAAATTGCACGAACTGCCCGAAAATGGAGACTTCTGGGCACATGTCCCTAAGGACAGAGTTGACGTTAGATGTTGCTCCCTCCACACAGGCCAAAGTTCACCTCAATACATTCAGAGGAAGGCCGGGTATTTATAGTGTGGAATAATGAGAAATATGTCTGGAAGATTCCAGAGGTTAGTGGAGCATGCGTGACAAAGCAGGTGATGTCACATGACGTCAGGCGGCGAAAAGGAAGTCAGTTTATCGTAGATCGTAAAGGTGGATAGAGCATAGTTCGTGCAAGGTACGATGTGTGCAAATTCACGTAAGTATGTAAGTTCCAGTAGGAGAGAAAATGCGGTTTATATCATGATGAGGGTAAGTCCATATTAATAGTAGAAAAAGGTTATGTGCGTGGTGAAGTTCATAACAGTAGTTGCCGGTGAAGTGAGGAGTCCGTTACAGTAGACAAGTGTTTAATCATTGAATTTTATCGTTACTTGTAGGCTCTGTTGACAAGAGACAACTGTAAGTGTATTGATATCCAACAACAGACCTCCCGGAGAGGGAATTCAACATAAATAATTCAGTGACTTTTCACAGAACTCCATGGTGCCCGGAGTAAATTGTGGAATTAATATGATTTCATGGTACCCATAGTGATGCTGATAGGATATTCTGATTCTCATGACAATTGGCAATGCTGAAAAGATTTCGGAGTGCAATTTGTTGCCGAGGCGACTTTACGGTTCGCTTAGAAGACGGAAACGTGTTAAACGTGTCCAGGAGTGCACGTGTCCTTTTTTCCGCAGAAGACATCAAGAAGATAATTGAAGAGGTGAAATTCACAACTTTGAATAAATTACAATGTTAAAACAAGAACTTAACGTTCATTTGAAAATCTGTCCCTGCAGCCAGTTCAACAGCATGTAGCACAGAACCTTGCATTCAATAATCATCGCGCTCTTCAGGCTAACCATACGTGCGGATATTTCCTGGTACAGTATGTGTATTATACCTTCGACAGTGTTAGGTTTATGTTACCTAAGGTCAGATACACTCCAGTAAATACTATTATCCGTACCTCTAGATGGCTGAAGATCTCTAGGTTATGGACAAGAACTCGTGAATTTATCCTAGAATCAAGAAAATCTAGTACTTCGACCATTTTTCTCTTATATCACATCTATGCATTGCTGGATAGAATGATTATATCGATAACAAGCTGACTTCTGAACAGGCGGGCTTTATACCAGACAAGTCATGCTGTGGACGGATTCTGAACTTTACCCAGTACATAGAGAATGACTCTGAAGTCAAATTAATTACTGATATAGCCTTCATAAATCTGACAGCTGCTTACAACACTATTATTCGTAGCAAACTACTTCCTAAGAATAATGGACTGACAAAGGACTTCAGGCTGGCCTATATGATAAAAACGTTCCTCGAGATACTAGGTTTTATGTATTTATCCTTGAGATAAATAAGCCGTTGCTTTAAAACATATACACCACCAACCAACGCAGAACCAAATTATTGGGCCATTCATCTATGCCGCTGATTATGCAGTCGCCTCGCAAGGTTGGAGCTTCTCAGAAGTAGAAAATAATTTGTCCTTTGCTTTGGAAGGACGTGGCACATTCTATCACGGAAATAACTTAAAACCATGTCCACCCCAAACGCAATTTTGTACTTTCCAATCACATAATAAAAAAGCCAAGAGGACAAAGAAAAATAAGTGGCAATGTGAAGCACTCCTTCATTGCTTTACACCAAAATATCTTGCTGTTACCCTCGACCGTTCTCTGTCTTTGAAGTTGCATTGCCTGAACTACGAAGCAATGTGTCTAAGAAGAAGGGCGCGGATTTCTCTCCCCACCACTGTTACAACTTCAGCCCTTGAACTGTGCATCTCAGCTACTGTATTCGCAGAAGCAGTCTGCCTTTCCTCTCTCAAAGAGGTTGGTATAACTCAAAATGTGACATCCAAGATTGTGGCTTGCTGTCTTACACCAACAACACTTTAGAAGTTATTGGAATATCTCTACCTCTTTCCCAGTGGCGATGGTCGCTCAGGAGCACATGAGCACCTGAACACCCAGTTCTAATGCACATTCACGCATTCATGGATAATTCAAAATGGTTTCCTCTGTTTCTGCCTGATTTCATCAATCGATCGAAAGTATTCGACGTATATCGAAGCTCCGTTACACTGACAACTGTTCGTTTCGACTGACAATGCAGGGAGCACACTGGAGATTTTGGTACGAGTCTGAAGACTATACGCATGCGCATGGAGATGACGTCATGGTTTATGCACCGATATCTCCACAAGCGAGGAGCACGGTAAGGTATGTGCCTTTCAGTCTACAACTACCTTCAAACAAGTGATAGTATTACAGTTGACCGCAAGGGTCCGCCACCTCCCCTGTTACTGTTGGCCACAGCTCACAGAAGTTACTATTGTATTACATCGCCGGAAGATTTCGCTAGTATGTAATTCTGAACACACGGGAAGAAGTTTGATTTACATTGTGGGTGGAGAATCGTTTCAATTTGCGTATTGGTAAATTTGGTAATTGCACGCACTATTTTTATGCTTGTTGTCATACTTAGGTGAACTTCGTGCTATGTAAATCCAAGACTAGTGTTCGCATCTTTTAATATTCGCTACAACACAGCATTTTAGCAAAGTTGCTGTGGATTTTACTTTTACCGAGCTAAGTTTGAACCTGCCAACTTGGGGTCAGAAATCCGTCTAAGCCACTCAGCCAGGCAGTAGTAATTTTAGTTTTGTTGTGACCTCACTGATCAGCCTCGGAAAAATGCATCCTCGGTTCTACCAAATTGTGAGTTGAGAAGCAACCGTACAAGGAACTTTTAGTGAAATGATTTAAGTTATTTTGTACTGATTTGCTTTCTACTTTGGTATATTTGAGACGTGAACACACATTTTGTTGTGAACCCCCTGAAAATTTTGTCACGAGCCGCCACTGCTCTTTCCGAAGGATGGCAGCTGCATCATCTGAGAAGAAACAGTAGAAATCCAGACCTCCACCTTTTGTACAAGAAGGAAAAGATTATGTCTCAGACGGAGACCTGCATACCAAAGTACCTTCTTTAGGGGACATTAAGCCCTCAAAGTTTAACAAGAAGCTGTCAATGTGAAGATATGGAAGACAAAAGACAAGGACCCAATCATCCCTCTCTCGGAGGTAATGGCACCAGGTCACAGACTGCTACATGGAATTTGGAAATCGTTGAAGAGGATGGGAGTTTGACGCCTTAAGTACAACATGAAGTTGCACATGCTCAACAAGAACGATCAGCTCTACGACTGCGGTATCTTGCAAGAGCCAGATCAGGAAGTGTAAATTCTCAAGAGACGACATTAGGGCTTCAAATATTGAAGCTGCTACTCACTGGAAATTTTTAATTAATTCGGACACGGAAATAACTGAATGAACGAATGCCTTGAGAGCATTTTTATCGCCGTTCCCTAACTTAAGTATGCCCTTATTAAAGAGGCTTATATACTCCCTGAAACTTAAAAAACAACAGGGAAGCGCATCTGTGAGCTTGTATCCGGAAGATAGTGGGTTCTAACCCCAATGTCGGCAGCCCTGAAGATAGTTTTCCGTGGTTTACCATTTCACACCAGGCAAATGCTGGGACTGCACCTTAATTAAGGACAGGGTCGCTTCCTTCCAGCTCCTAGCTCTTCCCTATACCATCGTCGCCATAAGACCTATCTGTTTCGGTGCGACGTAAAGCAACTTCTAAACAAAACAGAGTATTTTGCTTTACAACCAGTAATTTGAGTAACCCGTAATCTTCGATTTTAACGAACCAGAAATGATTCTGCTCATAGCGCTTTTTTCTCAGCTGAAGACTTATGTTATTGGTAAGCTCTTCAATTTCTATACAGACTTGTAGATCCCAATAATGTATTATTTTTCAAGAGGCACTGCCCATTTTACTTCTTAATAAATGATTTGTAAACATACACGTTCGTTTCAGTGTAAATCTAGAAACTTCCAGTCCAAAAATATGTGAAAAGTGTCTGTCTCTTGCCAAAAGGCAGCAGCTTCAATTCCACGCTAGTTCCAGTATCTTAAAGAAGGAGGAAACACATATTTCAGTTCGATACTGTCTACTCAGGTCATAATTCACGCTATCATAACATCCAAATGGGCCATACACATCTATCAAAGCACAGGCCTTCAACTGACTGGTCACAATCTTGAAACTTCATCTAAATACGGCAATGTTACATATTTATTCTGACAGGTTAATCGATAAGTAAAATACATGAATCAATGATAATGTGGAATATAGGTATTTCTAAAAATCTTCACCGTAAAATTTCCTTTAAATGAAAATAACTCTAGTTCATTCCTTCTCACACATTCTTCAAATACATGGAAGAAGACATCGGAATGCGATTACTACTTTCACAGCCAACCTGGAATATTCAACCGAATAGTAAATAATGCATTAGAGAAGTGGAAATGTACGCGCAGCCGAGAGATATCACGCTTACCTCAAGTGATTTCCTTTGAACAGTTACAAATATCCGTTTCTTTTTATAAAACATTCAAACTGCTCGCCGTATTAAACCCGCCACTTATGCTTGAACTTATTTCCAAAGACGCTGAGGTGCCGGAATTTAGTCCCGCATGAGTTCATTTACGTGCCGGTAAATCTACCGACACGAGGCTGACTTATTTGAGCACCTTCAAATACCACTGGACTGAGCCAGGATCGAACCTGCCAAGTTGGGGTCTATGGCTCGTCTCCGAAAACCGTAAAACAGTAGTTAGTGGGACGTAAAGTAAATATTGTTCTTATTCTTATTCTTATTCTTATTCTTATTCTTATTCTTATTCTTATTCTTCTTTTTATTATTATTATTAGGCCTATAATATTTGTGATTAATAACTTAAATTCTTTGAATAGTGTAAACATTTAACAATTGCTATTTTCCTGCGACATGTGTTAATCACCAAGATAACGCTTGGGATTAGTAAATATTTATTCGCCCAAGAGAGTTTCGGTTTACTTGGTCTGCCATCTAGTGGGCCTAGAGTAGAACGGAACGTCGAAATTGACGAGCAGACAGCCAGATGGCGTAAAATTTAAATGTCTGCACACGGTAGCCGAGGCCATACGATTATTATTATTATTATTATTATTATTATTATTATTATTTATTTATTTATTATCGTTCCGGCCATCTATGGACCACGTTTTACAGTCTTTACGTTATTTTTCACCAGTCCTGACTTCACATTCTGCCAGTACTTCTTCATCCTTGCACTGACTTCTTTCTTCTGTTCTTCTGTGTGGGTTCTCTTCTTCTTCTTCTTCTTCTTCTTCTTCGCAAGTTCTTCCCCAGTCTCCTGGAAACCCTTGAACTCCTTCACTTTTTGTCTAAATTTGTTTCTGTCCAGTACGTCCTCTTTTTCTACTCCTATCCTGGCCAGGTCGGTCCTTACTTCCCGAAACCATTTTGGTTCCGTCTTCCTTAGGCTGAAGAAGCTGAAAATCCTTTTTGTCAGTATTATTATTATTATTATTATTATTATTATTATTATTATTATTATTATTATTCTCCAATAAAGTGAGAGGGTGTGGCTGGTTTATTCATGAAAGGTCTCGAACTTTCCCCGAGGGTTTATCAACTGCGGATTTTCACGGCTCTTGGCAATCTGATCGTCATCTAAGTGTGTGTGTCAAGCAGGAGGCGGGAGGCGACTCTTTCATCAGGCAGCAGTTCTTCAGCAAGCTAATGGCCAATAAACATCTTTATTTCTTGATAGCTCTGCAGTTTAACCCGAGGAAGAGGTCCGAAACCTTAACTATGTAACCTACTTTTCTGTAAATGTAACTTCTGCCGGCTTTTGTAATAACATAAAAGCTTAACTGCAAATCGGGGATAGAGAGTGATGTACCCTCTCGGGCTCCCCTTCATATTGGTTTGAGGTGATTACGTTTTGTAACTAGTTTTCTTCCTTTCCGTTATGTCTTAAATTTTCTTTCGTATACGAGTCACCTCTTTAGTTTGGAAATAGCCCCTGTTTCATCGCCTAGTGCCCTTTAAGTTTTAAGGATGCATATTTAGGAGTGCAAGTACTCGCCTCCATTCAATTTGTGTTTCGGGCCATTTACTTAAGCGGTTTCTTTCCGCAACGGCCCAATAGGTTGGGTACCAAATACCCCTTCATAATAATTTGCCCTATTGTAAGTTGTACCTTCAAAGGCCAGAATTTATAATTTAATGCTGCCTTGAATAGGCTTGGAAAACTGAGAGCCTGTTAGCTCTTTTTCATAGTTTTTCTTAGATTAATGAATCAATCACAATCAATCAATCACTACTGATCTGCATTTTGGGCAGTCGCCCAGGTGGCAGATTCCCTATCTGTTGTTTTCCTAGCCTTTTCTTAAATGATTGCAAAGAAATTGGAAATTTATTTCTTTACAACCATCCTACGTCTCCTGTAATCTGTTTGTCATATTCATGCCTTGGTATACCCCTACAGTTTATACCACCTACCAAACCCCAAATATAATAACGCTATACACCTGACTGGCCTTGGGCTACCACGTGACCGCTGCTCAGCCTGCAGATTACAAGGTGAAGGATCCTCTCAGCCATTACCATTGCCTTTGAAGACTTTCTACCATCCATGTTTCCCTCAAAACTAACTGAACAAATACTGGATATGTTAAGATGTGTCCTATCATTCTATCTCTTCATTTGGTCAAATTTCGCCAATTCTTTCTCCTTTCACCAACTCGATTCAGTATCCCTTCTCTCTTGATTCGATCTACCTATGTCACCTTTAGAATTCTGTAATAACATTTTCGACAGCTCTATTCTCTTTCCTTATCAGATAGTTATTCGCTTCCATAAAATCTCAAGTTCCCGGTGAAAGCCTTCAAATATACATTTATAATTTGTAGGCTATGTCAATGTCTGAAGTGCGCGAACATCCATTCTTAAGAAAGGCCCGCCTTGCTTGTGCTAGTCAGCAATTTATGTCCTCCTTACTTCTGCCATCGTTAGTTATTCCTTCACCTATGTAACAACATTTCTTAAGTTTTAATTTCCTAATAAAATATTTACCACATCACTTTACTTCGTTCGACTGCATCGCAATATTATTGTTCTGGATTTATCTTTTTCATCTTGTGCACCTTTCTCTAAGATTGTGCTCAATCAGCAAGTTCTACAGATCTACAGTGGGAGCCCGGTTGGGTTACGTAGTTTCAGCTTGCATCCGGACGGTAGTTGATTCGACCTCCACTGACGGCAGCCCTCAAGAATATTTCCCGTGGGTTCACAGTTTCACACCAGGCAAATGCTGGGGCTTTAGCTAAATTAAGGCCATAGTCGATTCCTTCCAACTTCTAACCCTTTCCTTTAACATCGTCGCAATGCCACCTACCTGTGTCTGTGAGACATAAAAGCAAAATGTAATGTATACAAGATATATAACAATTTACTGTACATATCTCAGATCTTTTATTTTCTCTCCTTGGATTGCGATTCCTTTCCCAAGAACCTCTTTGATTTCCATTACCACCTGTAGATATAAACACTCAAAGGATAGGTGGGGGGGATTTAGAACTCGTTTTCACTCGTTTCTGAATTATCTATCAATCAATCAATCAATCAATCAATCAATCAATCAATCAATCAATCAGTCGCTACAGATCTGCATTTAGGGCAGTCGATCAGATGGCAGATTCCCTATCTGTTGCTTTCCTAGCATTTTCTTAAATGATTTCAAAGAAACTGGAAATATTTTGAGCATCTCCCCTGGTAAGTTTTTGCAATCTCCAAGTCACCTTCAAACAAAAGTTCGCTCAAATTTGCCCTGTTGAATTCCAACTTTATCTTCACATTGTGATCTTTCCTACTTTCAAAGACACCACACAAACTTATTCGTCTACTAATGTCATTCCACGCCATCTCTCCATTGACAGCTCGGAACATACAACTTAGTCGAGCAGCTGGTCTACTTTCTCCCAAATCTTCCCAGCCCAAATTTTGCAACATTTTTGATTGTCGGAAATCCCACACAACAAATCGAGCTGCTTTTCTTTGGATTGTAACCGGTTCTTGAATCAAGTAATTCTGGTGAGAATCCCATACACTGGAACCGTACTCTAGTTCGGGTCCTACCAGAGACTTGTATGGCCTCTCCTTTACATCTTTACTACAACCCCTAGATACCCTCATAACCATGTGCAGAGATCTGTACCCTTTAATTACAATCATATTTATTTGACCATTTATGCGATTACCCCAATGAAGATCTTTCCTTATAGTAACAGCCAGGTACTTACAGTGATCCCCATAAGGTACCTTCAACCCACCAATGCAGTAATTAAAACTGAGAGGACTACTTATATTAATGAAACTCACAACCTTACTTTTAGCCCCGTTCATCATCATACCATTTCCTGCTGTCCATCTCGCAACACTATCGAGGTCATATTTCATGTGCTCACAAACTCGAAACGTATCTATTACTCTATGAAGAATAACATCATCCTCAAAAGCCTTATCTCTGATTCCACTCTTTATTCATATCATTTACATATATAAGAAAACAAAGGTCCAATCATACTGCCTTGAGGAATTCCCCTCTTAATTATTACAGGGTCAGATAAAGCGCTCCTACTCTAATTCTCTGAGTTCTATTTTCTAGAAATATACCAACCCATTTAGTTATTCTTTTGTCTAGTCCAATTGCACTCATTTTCCCCAATAGTCTCCCATGATCCGCCTATGAAATGCCTTCAACAGATCAATCGCGAAACAGTCAATTTGACCTCCTGAATCCAAGATATCTGATTTATCTTGCTGGAATCCTTCAAGTTGAGCTTCAGTGGAATAACTTTTCCCAAATACGAACTGCCTTCTATCGAATCAGTTATTAATTTCGCAAACATGTCTGATGTAATTAGAAAGAATGTTTTCCCAAAGCTTACATGAAATGCGTGTAAATCTGACTGGCCTGTAATTTTCATTTTTATGTCTATCAACCCTTTCCTTTATATAGAGGAGCTACTACAGCAAGTATCCATACATTTGGTATAGTTCCTCCATGCAAACGATAATAAAATAAGTACTTCACATATGGTACTATTGCCAAACTAATTGCCTTCAGTATATTCTCAGAAATCTCAAATTCCAGCCGCTTTTCTAGTTTTCAAATTTTGTATCTTATTGCAGCATATGTAAATATTCATACATTTTTAGCATTAGTCATCTCCTCTTTCTGGACATTATCCTTGTACCCAACGACCTTTACATCCTGCTTTTAATACTTGTGCCTTTTGAAAGTCCTCACATACACTCTCCCATCGTTCATTACGATTCCTTGAATGTCGTTCTTGGAACCGGTTTTTGCCTTAAAGTAATTATACATTCCATTTTCACTAAAATTTGTACGACCGCCAATTGCGCTTGCTATCATGTGATCTTTAGATGACTTCTTTGCTAAATTCAATTTTCTAGTAAGTTCCTGCAATTTCTTCTTACTTCCACAGCCATTTCTAACTCTATTTCTTTCCAACCTCCACCTTCTCCTTTGTTTCTGTATTTCTATGCAATAATATAGTTTGTCTTTGCCATTCTTTATCACCTTGAAGGGTACAACATGTTTTCACATTCCTCAACAATTAATTTAAACCCTTCGCAGAATATATTTACATTTTATTTAGCGTTTTCCATCGATCATAATTTTTTTAAACTCCCTCATGCCAGTTTTCAGCCATATGGTACTGCCTAATGGTCCTACTTTTATGAGCTTCCTTTCCATCACATTTATTTAAACTACGACAAAAACAGCTTCGTGATCAATAATATCATCTATTATTTCGGTTTCTCTATAGAGCTCATCTGGTTTTATCAACACATCGTCCAGGATATTCTTCCCTCTAGTTGATTTCATCACTTTTTGAACCAGATGTCCTTCCCATAGTAACTTATTTTCCATTTGTTGGTCATGCTTCCTGCCGTTCGCATCACCTTCCCAATTGACATTTTGAAAATTGAGATCTCCTGCTATTATTACATTCCTTTCCATGTCGTGTCCCACATAGCTGATTATCTTATCAAATAATTCTGAATAAGCGTCAGCGCTACCATTTCCCGGTCTGTACTCTCTAAAGACATCAAGTTGCTTTACGCCTAGAATTTCATGTTTGTCATCTTTAACTTTTTCGTAGTTTACAAATTCCTCTTTCACCAGAATGAATACTCCCCTCTTCCCTACCATTCCTATTCTATCTCTACTATACACACTCTAGTTCCGTGAGAAAATCTCTGCACACTTTATATCATTTCTCAGGCATGATTGAACTCCTATTACAATATCTGGTAAGTATATATCTATTAAATTACTGAATGATATCCCTTTCTTTACAATACTTCTACAGTTCAACACTAATATTTTTATGTCATCCCCCTTGACTCCCAGATCCCTGTACCCTTATCACTGCTCCCTAGACCACCCCGTTTCCCTGAATGTACTTACATATACAACTTTTAAACAAATTCCTAACTTATAAATATCACTGCGGTTTAATTGAAGGACATCTGAGCGCAGATCAATATCAACCTACCCACCCATTAGGATCTAAAAATCTCACCCCCGGTTTCCAACATACCCACTGCATAGTCTCATTTAAAGCCCCAATCAATGCTTCTTTTTCATAACCCTAAATAGATAGATAATCGTTTCTCCTCGGTATGCGATCCAAATCACTTTCAGAACCTGAAAATCTTGATCTATGAATCCGTTTTCTATATCTACGAATGTCATGTACGTGGGCTTATCCTTTCTAAACCGATCCTCAGATGATGATGATGATGATGCTTGTTGTTTAAAGGGGCCTAACATCGAGGTCATCGGCCCCTAGTGGTACGAAATGAAATGACAAAAAAAATCAAAATCATCCACTGACCCAAAGAAAACAAATCGTCATGAAGAAGGAATGGATGGACATGAAGCAAAAACAAAGACAAAAAACAACAAGAAACGAGCAAGCAAAAAAAAAATTAGTGGATTGAACTAAAAAAAAGGATCATATATAATTTATTACTGACCAAGGGACCACTCATAAAGCAGAATCCTGAATCGAGGATGCTTGATGTCTAAAGGGGTGAAAAATCGACGGCTAAGGCCCCACAGAATGGTACATGTCGAGAGTAAAGTAGAACCATGCTAGTTGTCATGTTGGGGTACTAATCAAAAGTAGCGAAGACTCACAGTGTTCCGAACAAGATGGTACTAATCACAAGTATTGTACTTCGTACAGGTAACGCAGACCTATGGTGTTTCTCACACAATGGCGCCACTCATAGCCAACGCAAACCGATGAGTTTCCTCACCTAGGTGTACTAGGCACGGGTGCCGGTCCCACGGGCCCCGTGGTGTTCCTCACATAGTGGGTACTAATCACAGGCAACGCAGACCCACGGTGTCGCTCATATAGTGGTACAACTCACAGGCAACGCCCAGACCCGTGGTGTTTCTCACAATGGTACTAATCACGGGTACTGGAAACCCACAGGGGAACCACTCTCTGCTGCTACTAATTACAAACCTATTGTGTACCAAATATAGTGGTACTACTCGTAAGTAAAGGCGACCCATGGTGTTCCCCGCATGATGGTACTAATCAATAATAGTTTCATGGTTCTAATAGCAGCATCCCTTGGTCGCCCCTTTTAGTCGCTTCTTACGACAGGCAGGGGATACCGCGGGTGTATTCTACATGTCCGTCCCCCACCCGCATGGGGTAGTGTGTTTGGTCCGCGAGAGGTATTTTATTTCCCTCAAGTCCGCCGGCAAGCCGGTTAGGACCCCCCTATCCGCCACCTGGGACGCGCCACGTGGGAGTATCACCTCTTCCCCTGCTACGCCCGCGTAGTAGGTTCGTGGAAACCGACCCTCAGAGATCGGGTATAAAGCTGAGATTGTTTCGCCTGTTCCTACATTTATTTTGAAGTCAAACGTCCTCTCCTAACTCAGTCTCAACTTGTCTTTACATTCTTCTGAATACACGTGTTAGAAGTATGGAAACGTGAGATAATATACTAACGTGCGGTGTTTTTCACACTTCTCAGCACTTGCTTTCAAGGGAATAGGTAAAACATCATTCATCTTGAAATCATCTTAATTTTTTTTTTTTTTTTTTTTGATAGTTGCTTTACGTCGCACCGACACAGATAGGTCTTATGGCGACGATGGGACAGGGAAGGGCTATAAGTGGGAAGGAAGCGGCCGTGGCCTTAATTAAGGTACAGCCCCAGCATTTGCCTGGTGTGAAAATGGGAAACCACGGAAAACCATTTTCAGTGCTGCCGACAGTGGGGTTCGAACCTACTATCTCCCGAATACTGGATACTGGCCGCACTTAAGTGACTGCAGCTATCGAGCTCGGTCATCTTGAAATCGGACGACCCTTCCCATGTATCATACATATTGCACACTA
The DNA here is from genome assembly GCF_040414725.1 of Anabrus simplex. Classification (NCBI taxonomy): domain Eukaryota; kingdom Metazoa; phylum Arthropoda; class Insecta; order Orthoptera; family Tettigoniidae; genus Anabrus; species Anabrus simplex. Next base: position 114,460,167 of record NC_090265.1, read on the forward strand.
AATGAAATAGCCGGTTTTTCCAAAGACAGTCAGTAATATCAGATAATCTGAGATGCTTCGTTCCTATTTTGGTGTCTCAGGTTTCTAAGAATTCGGACCTCGGAAATGGGTCTTCCATTTCATCACCAACAACAGACTCTTCTTGTTTCAGAATCGTATTATCTGATTCTTTCCTTTGATACAATTGGTGAATGTGTTCCTGCCATCATGCATTGTCTTCTTTCTCTACAAGTGGTTTCCACCTGAACTAATATTCATACAACTTGTTTTCATTCCTCCAATGGTTTCCTTGAATTTCCTATACGCGGCATCTACCTACCCTACAACCACACAGTATTTATCCACTCTTCCGTACTTGTTCTGCTTTTTTAAATTTTTTTCATTCTTTAGTTGAAATCCTCACGTTTTGCATTCTTATACTTGCCGGTCGTCAATCAAGTCTAGTATCTTCAGGGTTATCAGTTTACTTTTACTTGTTCATCTCTTTTTTCCTACATTTTCTTCAGCAGCCTTACTGGTATCTTTCTTAAGGACAGTCCACTCTTTACCTATTATGTTTCTTTCACTCTTTCATTGTACTCCTTGTGAAATATATTCCTTTAAAACGTCCCTCATCCACTTTCCTGCCAGTCTGCTCACTTCCCATCTACTTGCACTTTTTCTTTTCTTCAAATTCAGATGGAATTACATGAGCACCAATTTCTAGGCAGAGTCTACGTTTACTCCTCGGATGGTCACGTAATACAACACCCAGTTTCTAAATCTCTACCTAATTATAATAAAGTCTGTTTTATACCTTCCATTTCCTCCAGGTCTTATCGACATATGCAGCCATCGTTTGTAGTTGTTGAACAAAGTATTAACAAGGACTAAATTATGATTTGTACAGAATTCTACCAGCCGACTTTCTCTTTTATTTCATTTCTTTGCTCCAGTCCATTTTCCTCTACTGTATCGCCTTCTCGTCTTTGGCCAAACACTGCTCAACTTTACGTATATTACATCTTATATCTCTTCGCATAAGCCTTCAATTTCGTACGAATCGGCTGAGCTACTTCTATTTTAGACATGCACCATTGTGGTGTGTCTTGACAACAACAATTCGTTCACCATGCTACTTATTGTAACTTTCATGTTGCCCCAGTTTTTATTCATTATTACACCCGTATTTGATTTTGTGTTGATAATTATATCGTTACCTGACCAAATATTATGCTCTTCCTTCACTTATGCAAGCTATATTTTACTAGTCTAGCCATTTCCCTTTTGAGAAAAGGCGTCGGAGGGGTTGAAATTTGGTTTGTTGCAGGATGCTGAGAATACCGTGGACATTTGGGCGAACAAATGGTTCCATCCTCTATGAATTCGGAGTGAAATATTGTCCCTTCAGCGTTGTTTACCGGATAATCCTACTGTTTTTGGTCGTATTATGCGAAGGAAAGGTGAAAACCGTATAAACTAATCGTCCCAGGGAATATCAATGGGGAAAGGTTATGAGGACGTGCGGAAAAATACGATGGGTTGCCTAGATTAAGGACGTAACTTATTTGATATGGAGAGTAACACTCCGTAAGGCACAAGATCGAATCGAGTGTTAGAAGCTGCAGCGAAGCCCTTGGGTCACGATGCCTAGTCATGAGTGGATCGACTGAAGAGAGAGAGAGATAGAGAGCGAGGGGCGGGGGGAGCCTACCACAACCATTGAAACTTCTCACATTCCAAGCTCCGACGCACAGAATGTTAATACTCATCTTCTTGATGATCGCCCTTCCGTATGGGGGAAATTTTGTCTCCGGAATATTTCACACGGGAGGAAGCCATCATCAGTTCATTCAGAGGGAGCTACATGAATTCGTGAGTTAGTTAAAGCTGTAGTTTGCCCGCTGCTTACAATCGTGTAATAGTATCAACATATTATTATTACAAGGCTATATTAGTCAATCTTCCAGACTGCCGCCCTTATAACTTCCAAAAGTTTGTTACACACCTTTAGATGAACCATATTTTATTAGTCTGGTTTCTCGACAAGTAGGCCTACTCATCCGATATGGTCGCACTTACGGCTCGGCTACCTGCTTTATTGAGGCGTACAAGCCTCCCTACCATAGTCAAGTTACATAGTTCACAGGAATAATAATAATAATAATAATAATAATAATAATAATAATAATAATAATAATAATAATAATAATAATAATTTTGCCATGAGGAAAGCCTCCCGGTGAAGATTAAAGTTGTGGATTCTCAGAATATGCATCCATCTCTAGGAAAAACTGTGAACTCGATGAAATCATAGTAGCTTTTCAATTTGAGGACTAGATGCCTCCGAAAAGAAAATGTTACCTAATCTACGGTTCAGATGTCATTACTTGTCGGAGAGATGTGTTTAGACGTTATTCATATTCTTGATCTTCAATTGTTTATTTAAATTCTTTGAAGTTACCTAAACTGCAGTTGATTTAATCCCCACTCTTAGAGTCGTGATATCAAGCTCATTCACTAATCAGAATTACTGATATTAATTTCATTTAACCCAATCAAAAGAGTTTTCAGTAAAACGTTTAGATGGTTCTGCCAAAACCCCTATATAAGGCACGAGCTTCAAGGACAGTATGCCAGATCTTGCGGCAGCTTTAGTGTGTATTACGGACTAATGAGAGAGGCAGTCTCATTCGGGAGTCGTGAGGTGGAGGATGTGGCATCATGACATAATTATAAACAATGTATGGCAATTTTGTTAAGTAAACTACTGCGTGTGAAACTAGTGAAGATTTCTACGTCCCCTTTAGCATGTAACTGCTAGGTTACCCGCTCCGTTCTCAAATTATATGTAGAGCTTTCTCTTTCAGCAACAAATGTAACTTTTCGCCTTTAGATTTCTATATTTTTCTTTTCATTGCGGAAATAGTTGAAATGTAAGGAAGCACGAGTGTTCACCCTCGTTAACCTTCCTCTAAATTTATATAAGGTGACTAAGTTTTTTTAACCTGCAAAATTTCTTTTCCTTTTCCAGCTTTAAACTTTCAGATATTTAGTCACCTGGCAGTATGGGATTAGCCTCTGTGCTATACGGTTGGATCGGGAAATCGGGGATCTTGATTTTAAAATTAATTCGGAGTACTTGGATTTTTGTATATTGTATATTTAAACCTTATTTTCTCTTTCTTCGGCCGAGTAGGGTGGGTCATATGCCTCCGTAAATCATTTCTCTTTTCGAGGGTAACATTAATATTAGTTATGTAGGGGTATCTGTACACCATTGTACCACTGTTTTATAATGTGATGATGACCAACGTGGTCATGGGTGTAAATTCATAGCCCACAAGGGGCAAATTGTATTTTGATGAAAAATATAAAAATGTAAAAAAACAAACAAACTGCGCATTGTAAATATTATGAAAGCTAAGGGTTCGCCTTCCTTTGACTGTATAAATTCCAGAAGGGATTGCCTTTCTCTGCTTAGAATCTTAGGACCTGAGGGTAAAAGAGTTGACTGTGCTAATCAAAGCGAGTTGCATTTGATTCATTATACGGTTGTAAATATTTTAAGCCTTCGAGCTCCTCATGGTGTAAAATTCCTGAATTAATCCATGTAAATTCTAGAGCGTCCCAGTTTTGGTAAATTATTGAAGGCACCTTACCATCTGCTACATTTGTTCATTGTTCCATATTACTAAAGAAAATAAATTAACTTAAAATTCTGGTTAATCCTTGTCCAGCCATTCACTCCTCAGGTTTCCTTCCCCTCTCCGCTCCGCGGAAATAAGTATGCAATAATAATAATAATAATAATAATAATAATAATAATAATAATAATAATAATAATAATAATAATAATAATAATAATAATAATAATAATAATAATAATAATAATAATAATAATAATAATAATAATAATAATAATAATAATAATAATCAACCATTTTAAAGGTTCAATCGCCAGGGGACAGAGGAAACAGAACTCCCTTGGGCGTCATACATAATCATTTTTTAAAGTAATTTCGTGTGAAGAACCCCAAAACGTTTCACCACAGATATTTTCAAGGTATGGGGTACCGAATGGAATCTTTACATCATTCAAAAATTCAACCTACCTCTGTTGGGATCTAACCTGCGATCTTGGGTTCTGGAAGTGAAACTCTACCACTGAACCGCAGAGGGAGTAACACTGTATTGAGGATATAATTCATTCAATATCTACTATAATATAAATAAGCTATTGTAACTTAGCACAGTCGTGATTGAAACTAGTCTTCATCACTTAGTGAAATGTAATATTTCTGATGCGAGCAGCATTCACCTCCAGGCTCTCTTGGAACAGGCGATGTAAAGATACTCCACTTCGAGAATTATAAGAAGAAACTTTTTCATACTCAAGTATTCGAGAATATCACAAAAGACAGATGGAGAACAACAGTCAGTTGTTGCTGGTTGCTAGGCAACGGGGCGTATTGCGAACATGGAGTGTCGTCACAGTAGCTGAGGGCAGCAATTCCCAACGTGCTAATGACTCCCGGCAATAATGAAGAAGAAAAAGTGACGTAAACTGTCATAAAATGCACGAAGTCCCCTTTCAAGGTACTTTTATTAAATACTAGAAGTTCTTCCAAGCGTGTCTTTGTCAACATACTGTGATGAAAGAGGAGAAACCACACACAAACTTTGACTTTCAAACACAGCCAACTTCATTCCGTGCTTCTCATACACAACAGAATTACATTTTGGACGTGGAAGAGGATCTTTCTCTTACAATCGTAATATCACAGTAGAAGATATGCTCTGTTATATATGTCTTACTTCGTAAAACTATAGAAATAGACGGAAAGAGAAAAATAAAGAATTGTTTTCCAATAAATAATATGTTGAAGCCAGTTCGTTTCTTCAAATAACCAGCGGCCTTATACGACGCTGGAATGTTGATATTTTTGCAGTAAAAGGATGACCAGATGCGTGGTTTGGGTTTTGTACCTATCAGCTTGCATCCGGGAGATAGTGGATTCGAACCCCGTTGTCGGCAGCCCTGAAGATGGTTTTTCCATGGCCATAAGGCCATAAGTCCTATCTGTGTCGGTGCGACTTAAGCAAATTGTAAACAAAGTCCTTTAAAGCGCAAGTACTGTGTAGAGATGAGAAGAATGCAAGAATAAGGAATGTGGCCTGCAAGCACGAACTTCCTGTTCTGCCCAAACAGATCGGCTCTTATTTGCTCGTATCTGCTACACGAAAACATTGACTCACACTTTGCACTTTGCTGGATTACACCTGACAAGAGTGAAGAGCTGCCAGTAGAAGATAAAATAAACTCGCCGGGGAAGAAGCGGAGTTGCTATGGTAACCATTGCGTCACTGGCTCTCCTGGTGAAAAGCCCTCCGCCCCGTGCCTCACCGGGCATGTGCATTCTTCTGATCTCCCAACAGACGTACTAGCACCTTTCTCTCCCACTTAAGCAATCTTAAATGCCAAATAGCTTTGCCTTGTTTCAAGGTCGCAGCGTTGAACATAGCAGGCGAGTTCTTAGCGGTAGTGCAACCATTACAAGCAAGAAATTACTGGATGAAATAATATACTGAAATGAACTTGAACATCCAGGCAACTTCACATGATATATTTATCTAAATCGTTAAGGAATTTTTCTTCCTTGCCATTTGCGTTACGTCGCACTGACATATGTAGGCTAGATCTTAGTACGACGAAGGTATCGAGATGAGCTAGAAATAGGAAGGAAGCGAACGAGGTCTCAGATTATGGTAAAACCTCAGCATTCAAATCGTAACAGATATTCGAATCATGATTTTATAGACGCATATGGTACTCTCATAATATAGCATGATTTCTTTTCATGACATTATCAATTACCACGTTAAGAACATCAACTTTGTATTATTAAAGTTTTATGAGCTTCCGACACTGTAGGCCTTCACATTTAGTTTTCTTCCGGTTCCGTGATGTTAGGGCATCTAATGTAAAGGCTCTCTTCCCTCTTGTCTTATTCTTCTAGCGATCGTTCCCTTACGATCTCCCTTGACAACACTTCTTTTCTGACCTAAATAATATTACCTAAACAATGGGGTAGACAAATAAAAATTCGCCATTTTTAATTAATGGCGCGTGTCCTCCGGAATGGCCTAGTACAGGTCTTTAGAGTCGACCCCTGTAGGCGACCTGCGCGTCTGTGAGCATGGGGCCCTAATTCCAATGCTGAAGATGACACGAACACCCTGCCCCGAGTCATCGGAATTACGCGATTAAGTTTCTCTGTGGCCCCGAGCTGTGTAGAGGCTGCATGTGCTGCACGTGTAGGTGATCAGAACATTCATTCACTGAAGAACCTGGTGGTACAATGGATAGTTCTACGCCCGGTCGACCACCTTTACCCTTAGGAATTAACGTGATACCCATTTCTCTAATAACCTCTGCCACAGTTATATTTTTACAGGAAAATTTTCCAAATGATGACGAATGTCTTAATTTTCTTTAGTGAGAACCTTACACTGCCTTTTTGGTTTCTTATACTGGATACTTCCATTTTCCTAAAATGTATTAAAGGGATTGTGGTCTGTTTTACGATTTCGCATGTCTATAACAGGGATTCTTCCTTGCAGCCATCTTTGAACTTCACGAGCTGATCGCGTTGACACATATGAATTGTATGAGTACATAAAGACCATTGACAAAGAATGAACCATAATACCTTCGATAACTAATAAAATAATTAAGAAAACAAAAAATAAACACACTTGTGAACAGGTGAAATACTACTGCGATATCGGTCAGGTGTATTAGATCCTCTAGCAAGGATGACATGAAATGGCGTATGTCTTTTAGTGCCGGGAGTGTCCGAGGAAAAGTTAGGCTCGCCAGATCTTTTGATTTGACACCCGTAGACGACCTGCGCGTCATGGTGAGGGTGAAATGATGATGGAGACGACACATACACCCAGCCCCCATGCCGGAGAAATTAACCAATTATGGAAACCCTGTGACCCAAGGCAAGGACTCTTCAACATTTAGCCATGGAGCCGGACAGGGATGTGTGCGTACAAAAAACAAAGGCCATGATCAGGGAACAAGACATATGATAGCATTACCGCGCCATCCACTTCCACAAACGTAATATCTTTAAATAACGCGATACTGTTGTAAATTGTTTAAAGAAAGGATTTCAACAGAATATACAGTATGTCACATGCGAAATAGTTAACAGTCGTTGTATTGTTATCGATTATTGTCGCTCTTCGTATTCAAATATTGCATTGTTGGCTTGTGAATAAAGGGCATAATGTAGTCAACGAAATACCAACAAATTTCTTCTGATTCCTGTATTCCGATCATTTGTAGTTCTGAGTAGGTAGTTCCAGTGTCCGTAATTTATACTTCGCACCCTCGATCCTTCACTATTTAACAGTAGTTAGCTAATAATAATAATAATAATCAAATTACTATATCCTAATAATTGCAATTTAAGACCCTGCCGTAGTTTTGACAGACGCTTGAGAAAATATTGTAGACAACCCCTTATTTTTCAGCATGTATGGACACTTTTATTCTCCGTCCCGTGGGGTAGGGAAAATAATAGTAATCCACCAGCTGTAAAAATAACATAATTAGATTTCAGTTGAGAATTTTAATGTACTGTAGATACGGTGTATTAGAAACTATCTTTTTTTGCTAGGGGCTTTACGTCGCACCGACACAGATAGGTCTTATGGCGACGATGGGATAGGAAAGGCCTAGGAGTTGGAAGGAAGCGGTCGTGACCTTAATTAAGGTACAGCCCCAGCATTTGCCTGGTGTGAAAATGGGAAAGCACGGAAAACCATCTTCAGGGCTGCCGATAGTGGGATTCGAACCTACTACCTCCCGGATGCAAGCTCACAGCCGCGCGCCTCTACGCGCACGGCCAACTCGCCCGGTGAGAAACTATCTTGCCTGCTATATTCGTGTGTATCATAGTATACGGTAACCCTTTCGATACTTCAGTATTTTTTTTGCTTTTTCTTTTTTTTTTGCTAGGGGCTTTACGTCGCCCCGACACAGATAGGTCTTATGGCGACGATGGGATAGGAAAGGCCTAGGAGTTGGAAGGAAGCGGTCGTGGCCTTAATTAAGGCACAGCCCCAGCATTTGCCTGGTGTGAAAATGGGAAAGCACGGAAAACCATTTTCAGGGCTGCCGATAGTGGGATTCGAACCTACTATCTCCCGGATGCAAGCTCACAACTTCAGTATTTAACCAAACGGCAGTTTTCATTTACATTAGAGCATAGTAGGATAAAATAGTACAAATAATGATCTGTCTACGCATTTAACTTTCTTGCTAATTCTTGAGAAGATCTTGCGAATTTCAAATTTTAATTACATTTTCATTTCTTCTCGTGCTTAGTGAAAATGGAAACCTACAACCTGTTTTCCAGTCATTGACCGAGTCAGGGATGGAATGAATGAAACATATATAGGCTGTTATCTTACAATGGGGTCGCTATGCCCAAGGTGATTTATTAATGAGTGATAAATGCTATGAAAACCGAGCTCGATAGCTGCAGTCGCTTTAGTGCGGCCAGTATCCAGTAATCGGGAGATTGTGGGTTCAAGCCCCACTGTCAGCAGCCCTGAAATTGGTTTTCCGTGGTTTCCCATTTTCACACCAGGCAAATGCCGGGGCTATACCTTAATTAGGCCACGGCCGCTTACTTCCACTTCCTACGCCTTTCCCATCCTATCGTCGCTATAAGACCTATCTGTGTCGGTGCGACGTAAAGCAAATAGAAAAAAAATGCTATGAAATGATAATGGTGATGCTGGAATGAAAGATGACAGGGAAAACCGGAGTACTCGGAGTAAAACCTGTCCCGCCTCCACTTTGTCCAGCACAAAACTCACATGGAGTGACAGAGATTTGAACCACGGTATCCAGCGGTGAGAGGCCGACGCGCTGCCGTCTGAGCCACGGAGGCTCTTCGTGCTTCGTAATAACCTATTGCAATTAGGATACATCTGAACTTTCTCTTATATCATTCATGTAACGTAGAATTCGCCTCAATATAACTATCATTATTATTGTTCTTTCTTAGAAATAAATATTGAAATATTATTCCGTAATGGATGAGAATAAGCCTTACGAAATATTAGTTAGGAAAATCAACTAAAGTCTTCATACCGTGAACTGTAACCAGAGCTTTCATCTTTAAGTCTAGAATTAATTACGGGTTAACCAGAAATAAACTACTATAAAGAGAGGAAAATAATCTGATGTAGAATAGCAGATGTGTTTCAAATTAACAAGTTCCTCAAACGAAGTTCTCGGCAAGTTCATACATTCCTCGTGGAACCGGATGGGAAAACAGTAGTACTTCTAAGAACTTTTATAAGTTTATATAAAGACACGCGTGGACTTCATTTCACCTCGAGGTCAGAGGTATAAATGCTATAACACATCCAGAATGGAAAAAGTTTATGGCATTCTCCAAAGTTTTACTCTTCTACAGTTCTTATAGAGAAGAAAAAACTCAAGAAATTGCTTCATATAATGAACTTCCTTTCACTCGCTATCTATTTCTCACAAACACCTCATCGAACTAAGAAAATTCCATGTGATCATTAGTTCCTTCCACGTATCACCACACTTACAAACACGACAATGTGTAAAACAATATATATACCTGCATAATAACAGACTTATGTTTTATTCTGAAATTATACACCTAAATATATAAATACATACATATCCAGCTCTCAAAAGCCATGTAGATCACGAGCTGTCCTACAAATTGACCTCGATCTGTTACGCTCTTTCGGGATCTCCATCCAGTCTGTCTAACTTCAATTCATCCCCTAACTTGTCTACAACATTCTCCACTTGATGTAGATCTCCATGGAGGTCACTTTTCTTTATACATCCTTCCATTACAGCCAGCACCATTGACTAGTACACATATACCTATGCGTACTATGGTATTTGCGTTCACTCATACGGAGAAAGCTTCTAATAACGTGAACTGGAATGTGCAGTTTGAAATCCTAAGAAAGCTGAAATAGGCTACACCAACAGAGTAATAATCTACCACCTTTACAAAGAGCAGACAGAATTGATAGGCAAACAAAGAGTGGAAGCGGTAATTTTAAAGGGCATAAGACAAGGATGTGGACTATCACTATCATTATTTAACATCTGTATATAATAAGTCATAAGCGAATCTTAAGCTACCAACTATCATGGAATATATGTTAATGGCAAACTGTACAGTACTGCACTGTTTGCAAATGATATAAACTGAAAATGAAAAAGATAGGGAAAGGCATTAAATCACATGAACGAACTGCTAAAGGAGAGAGACGGCATGAAAATTTTAAAATTCAAGATAATAACGTAGGCTACAAGGGGTAGTGACCAAACAGCATATGTGCTGATGGATTGGAAGAAAATACACCAAATATACTGTGTATGAGGTCTTATCACATCTGACGGAAAATGTACGAGAGAAGTAAATGCTCGTACTGCACAGGGGAAGGGAGCTTTCTCAAAAAGAAGTATCTACTAACATCTAACACCATCGGCACGGAGGTACGACAACATTTCGGGAAACGTTTTGTATGGAGAGTTTTAGGCTATGCGTAAAGTGGAAGGGGTGAAACGGAAAACCTTTTGAGATGTGGTGCTAGCATTAACTACCAAGAATACCTTGGACTGAGAGTCACACACGAGAACGATACCTAAAGAGCAAATGAGACACGCACCTTGGTTGAAACCTTAGACAAGAAAATAAATAGCTTCGTTTGCCACTTGCTTCGTCATTCTAACTGGTGCACCAACCTGCTTGAAGGGAAAATGGAAGGGAGCAGGACCAAACGAAAACCTACATTGCAATTTATAGACAACATTAAAGTCTAGAGCTAGTGACACTTGAAGCTACTGGCCAAAGGAAGAAAGTCCTTGGAAGAAATGCAAGCTACCCACAAAGCTTAGAGTTGAGGATAATAATAATAATAATAATAATAATAATAATAATAATAATAATAATAATAATAATAATAATAATGAAGCATCAAATTATTCTGAGAAAATCGAAGAAGTGCTCTTTTCGCCACTTGAAATTTTTTTACTTACAGAATACTAATACACCAAATACAGTATATCTCTAATTGGGATAATCGCTAGTTTGATATTCGGACCATCCAAATACATTTATGAGGTCTGTAATAGGTTTTACTAAAGTTTGTGTGTTCAATTGTGGAGCAATTTAATACGAGAGTTAGCGGTCAAGGACACCAAACAAATCTGATGAGAAAAGTGTAAAGCCGAACTAAAATAAACCTTGGAGAATGTCGTGCTAGAAAATATTCATTTTCAAGTCCTGAGTTTAACAATGGATCACCTTGAGCTAAACTAATGTACACAAAGGATAACAAAATAACCAATTGTATGTACAGCAGTAGAGGTACCGAGACTACAGACGTCTTCGCTTGGCAGTTCAGGGCCCTAAACAGACTATATGCGATATTGGGTGTGTTTATATATATTATTTCAATGTACAGTATTCACTACAGCAAGAAAATTATAATTCAGTGCTAAAATTCAGACAGCTGTATTCTTTAAATTTGCTTTATGGTTTAAATTTATGTAGTATAGTATTATAAATGTTATCCAGCACAAATGTACCAATAAAATACCAACATTAAAATCACTAACTTATGAACAAGAAAATGTTCCATACATAGAATCCATTTTCTTACCGCCTGCTTTACATCGCACCGACACAGATAGGTATTATGGTGACGATGGGATAGGAAAGGGCTAGGAGTGGGAAATACTGTAAGCAGCCGTGGCCTTAATTAAATTTCCTAGAGTGAAAATGGGAAACCATGGAAAAGTCTTGAGGGCTGCCGAGAGTGTGGTTCGAACCCAGTATCTCCTGAACGCAAGCTAACAGCTGTGCGTACGTAACCGAATGATCAATTTGCTCGATACATAGATTCAGCGTTGAATAATGGCAAACGAGGTTGTTACATATATTTCCTGACTGCAAAATATGAATTTCAGGAAGCTCGATATTGAAATGTTTGTTCCAATGATATTGTAACACAAACAACTTTCCAGTCTGCCCAACACACAAAAATAAACATACCTGTAAAAAATACACACTATTATACAAAGAATGACATGTTTCGTTCTACAAGAACATCCTCAGATTCTATTGATCACTTAAATCATGCTTATATATGTACAGTATTGTTTACGTTGCGTATACTTGTAAATGATCAGGCGTTCACGGGCAAGTTGGTAGGAAGAAGATTTCCTGTTGCTTGGCCATCTCGTTCACCTGATCTTTTTTTTTTCTTTGCTAGTTGCTTTACGTCGCACCGACACAGGTAGGTCTTATGGCGACGATGGGACAGGGAATGGCTAGGAGTGGGAAGGAAGCGGCCGTGGCCTTAATTAAGGTACAGCCCCAGCAGTTGCCTGGTGTGAAAATAGGAAACCACGGAAAACCATTTTCAGGGCTGCCGACAGTGGGGTTCGAACCTACTATCTCCCGAATACTGGATACTGGCCGCACTTAAGCGACTGCAGCGACTGCAGCTATCGAGCTCGGTTCCCCTGATCTGACCGACTTAGTTACGTCATGTGGGGTTCTGTGAAGAGTCTCGCTTACGAGACTTTTTAGTGACAAAAGAGAAGCTCCTTGCAAGAATCCTTGTTACCTGTGATATCGATAGAATCACGTGAGCGTTGTTCGACCACATATGGCGGAACTTACCCCGTCGTTGTCATGGATGCATCGAAATGGGGGGGGGAGGGTATTTTGAACAGCTGTCGTAAACTTCTTCGTATGTGTGTGTGTGGTGCAGGTGTTACACAAAGGTTTGTAAGACATTTTTAACCCACCTACATTGCTACCTTTAAAAAATCTGCCTTACATCCGGTGCCTGGGGCGTTTCCGGACCGGGATTGCCTATCTGAAACTGATACATATGCCCTTATCCAGCATACCTAAAAGTTTTGTATCTTCATCACAGGGGCATCCTGTACAAAGAGCGAAACTGGGAGAGCGCCAACCAGTCTTGAGTCAGTCTTGAGTCAGTCGGAGAGAGCAAGTTGCTTTACGTCGCACCGACACAGATAGGTCTTATTGCGACGATGGGACAGGAAAGGGCTAGGAGTGGGAAGGAAGCGGCCTTGGCCTTAATTAAGGTACAGCCCCAGTATTTGCCTGGTGTGAAAATGGGAAACCATGGAAAATCATCTTCAGGGCTGCCGACAGTGGGGTTCGAACCCACTATCTCCCGAATACTGGATACTGGCCACACTTAAGCGACTGCAGCTATCCAGCTCGGTCAGTCGGAGAAAAAGCGCGAGGTAGTCGTGCGACAATCAGCGAGTCCTGAGCCAATCATTTGGCAGTTTGTCAGCGAGGAGTGACACAGTCAGATAGCTACAGAAGTTCAGCGTGACTTTTGGGTTGTTTTGTATAATGAACTCCATAGTGAAAGACCCTTTTGGAGAGCAGGAGTTTGACGCACCGGACGACTGTGTGGTCGGCCAAGCTAGTAGAGTACAAACTGTGCGAAGTGGAACATCCGAACTCGAGTGCAAATGAAAATAGCTGTTAATAGAAGTTGAATATATTCAGTCGATAGCAAAATATGTCACCTCTCTAAGTGGTCTAGTCATTTTTAGTTTTAAACCCTCTAATTACACGCTACAAAATTGACCGAGAAGATGGAAAATATGACAATCATTGGCTTTAATAAGTGTCTGAAAAAGTAGGCTGAGGTTGTCATAGTTAACATTCCAAAATTACGAGGCCCTAGAAGTATATATTGTTTCTGTAATTGTAATTGTTTTGTTATAGTAAAACGAGCATTAACATGACAGTATATAATTACGAATAAGGAAGAATACTGTACGTTAGGTTTCTATTATGTATTATCATAAACCTGTCAATACTTTCATGTAATCATCCCTCGGGGACGCTAAAGGAGTTGGTAGTTCATCCGGCAGAACATGCTTTCAATTCCCCGTAAGGCAGCATGAAATTTATAAGAAAGGCCTTCCCCTTATGTTTGCCACATGACCCTCAAATTCATTCATGTAAAACGAGAAATGAGTGCCAAGTTAATTCATACAGCCAAGGGCGACTGGGTATAGGACTAACTTTGTATCGAGCTTAGGATAGTGGAAAACTTTATATTTCTATCCTTCGAAGAACTTCACCGTCAGAATGGAGATGTTTGTGACATTTTGCTTTTGGTATTTCATTTTCATCACATGACATACAGTACTGTACACTACCACACTGGTGTATACTAATATTTTTAGCTTATTTTCAGTTTTACTGTTGAACGGTCTGCGTATATTACGATGGTTAGTTATAAAGCCGCCCTGAATTCGTCGGATAGTTTCTCTTCATAGGCTATATCACTCCTGATTTATGACGAAAGGTGTCGAAAGTCTAGGTAAAAATCCACATAATCTTATTCATTCCATCCACATCACACCAAAACTTACCTATATCGAACAATACGTCAGATATTTTAATTCTAAGTAAGTTGGCCGTGCGCTTTAGATCACGTAACCGTGAGCTTTGATTTGGAAGATAGTGGGTTCGAGCCCCACTCTCGGCAAACTTGAAGGTGGTTTTCTATGATTTCCCATTTTCACACCAGGCAAATGCTGGGACTGTATCGTAATTCAGGCCACGGTCGCTTTCTTCCTACTCCTAGTCATATCCTATCCCATCGTTGCCATAAGACCTGCCAGTGTTGGTGCGACGTAAATAAAATAGCATTAAACGAGATATGTTAAGTATTGCTGAAGTGATGAAGACTGATCATTCGCGTTTATTTTCATATACTCTTTGTGTGGAATCTGATTGTTTTACGTCTTACTTCTTGTCACTGTCATTATTCAATTAAACTACCCCGACTTACTTGTAATACGATAATGCAAGCTCTTCCTAAATTATACTTGCTTGGTTCACCGGCATGTATTTGCGTCATGTAAGAAGCCTTGAACGTTGGGATGAAAAGCTCTAATTTATTTGCTGTGCGTGTCTGATAACCTGTATGCCTGTAGTATTGGCTAACGCAGTTTTTTGTCTAATGGGCAGAACATACTTGCGGGTTTATACACTGATGAGTAATTGAATCAGAGATACGAGGTTAGGGGCGTGTTGCACCCCTTTTTGCCCTGATGACAGTGGCATTGCAGCGTAGGATGAACTCCGTAAAGACACTAGAAGTGTTGGGGTGCCATACTAATCAACAATCTCTGCACTGCATCCCATAATGCACGGCAATTGGTCGGTCCAAGACGTTCACATCCCTCTCTACAGCTTCTCAAATGTGCTCAATAGGATAAATGTTGAGTACCATGGCGACCAGAAAAGCATTATCATGTCAATGGGTATCCATCGAATCTACCAGACACAATTCGGGAGCGACGCATCAGTAGACTGTCTTGTATGTCTCCTGCAGGATGTTTGGGGCGAACAAATAAGTGGAAGTGATCTGACAACAGGTTCCTACGTTGCTCGCCGGTGAGGGACGTCGGCAGATGTCCCTTTACATCTCAAGTGAACAAGCCCCATAAGTGGATAACACTACCACCGGCCTGAATATACTCAGCTAATGAGCTTACCCACGTACTCGTACCCTACCATTGGCATGTGCCATCTGGTACCTCAACTCATTTATCCAGTTGGCCCTTTTCAATGCTTCGATGAGTACAACGGTGGTGTTAATTTATATCAGTTCTTGGCCTTGTGACGTACAGTGAGCAGAGATACCCTCCTGACACTGTATTATTACACTATAGTTTGTTCGATTAAAAATAATTTAACACTATTTCTATGTCAACAGATATATTTCCCATTACGAGGAGATGGTTCTGGATGGTATCGCTGCTCACACTTCGTTGGTGTCCAGCACTTAATTCGCGAGTGATCTGCTGCAATATGGCCCGTCAATTCGCTTTACCATCTGAGTCAGCCGATGGTCTTTTCATCAGGGCATTGTTTTTCCAGAATCAACGTCCTCATGGTGGCCTGTGGAAACAATGTTCCTGCACGACAGCTGAGATGCAATGTTCCCTACATCTGGCATCGACAAGATGGCTGCGATTAAACGCGCTGAGATCTCCTTTCTTGTTCATTCTGGGTTCAGCTGTTACTCACGAGATATGACGATATTCTCAGGGCCATATCACCAACAAGGCAGCTACTGTATCTCTAAATCATCGCTCATCAGTATAAAAGATACAAAGTAAATATGGTTATACCAAGATGATTTGTGCAATCAGTGAAGTACTAATATCACCATAAAGTCCCATAATATCACAAGGTTGATAATGATTGCCAGAATAGATTGGCATAACACAATTAACACATACCATTCACTGTAGCAAGGTAGAAACAACCTGGAATCACGGACAGTTTTCCTAAATCATTCACTAACTCTGCCATCCAGAACAAATTATCACACTATAGTTTGTTCGATTAAAAATAATTTAACACTATTTCTATGTCAACAGATATATTTCAATCCGCTTCATTAACATAAGTCACTCTTTATTTTTTGTATTTCAGTCGGCAAACACAAAAGAGATTTCCAAAGATGAGTGAGGAAATGGGTGTATTAAATATTTTTTTATGGATTTAAACACTAGGACTATCAGCTTAATAACAGTAGGAAGAGAATAATTATGCAAACTCTATGAGAATGTGTGTGTAAGTGGACCTTGGATCCACGACCTTTGTTAACGTCATCTTCATGGTTAATACGAATGTAAATATGCGTGTACTTTGTGGCGTAAAGAGCCCATTGTTATTAGTGGTGTGAATTTTTGATTGGTTCATAATTTCCTCCATCACAGTTTCGTATTTCAAGTTCCCAACACTAAGATCAGATTTTTTTAAACCTTAATATATGCCTTTGCTGGCAGGACCTAGTGTTTACAGTGCACTATGTCTTCTAGTATGGGTGAGAGCAATTTTGTTACTTTCATTGATCTGTGTGTTATCCTTGGCTTTGACAATATGAAAGTGACTGAGGTATGAGCGATGCTAGTAATGCCATTCCTTGTGCAGCCAGTCCCTGCTATGAATGGTATGAAAATGTTGTTCATAGGGTCGGTCGGTGCATGCATTTCAGTGGGCTTCGCAGACTGATATGTAATAGCAACTTCTGGCTCGGTGAGGAAAGCAACGGGAAACTACCTCACTCTTCATTTCCCTAGTACGCCTCTTCAGTGATGCCTAGGCCATCTGTGACAGCTCATGGCAGAGCTGTTGAGGATCCAACCAGCCTTAGGGCTGAAGACTGGACATACACATACATAACCTTATTATTATTATTATTATTATTATTATTATTATTATTATTATTATTATTATTATTATTATTGCGATTTTCTCGAGTTGAGCAAACAAGATATTTCAGTAACTTTCATATTTTAGACATGAATCGTGTCTACGGTGGTTATTTCCCAGTTCATAATCTAATAACCCGTTACGGAAACTCGCAGGTGTTCGCTCTAGCATGTCTCGGGGAACGGCAGTGATTTCGTCTTCAATCTTCTGTTTTAGTTCATGGATGGTTCCAGGGCGTGAGCCGTACACTTTACGTTCAAGATGTCCCCACAGGAGGAAGTCGCAAAAACTAAGATCAGGTGATCTCGCAGGCCGCAGAATGTCGCCGTTACGTGAAATTATGCGCCTTCCAAACAGTTGGCGAACGGCTTCCATCGATTGTCGAGCAGTATATGATGTGGCTTCGTCCTGCCGAAACAACATGTTTTCGATGTTCAAAGCATACAGTCTCGCACCACTCCAATGCTGCATGATTACTAAATGGCAACGCATTCACAACTACGCATCGGCTCCGAGAACCTGGCGGCACTACAGTTTTGACAGCACTAACGAACAAAATTTCCCGTTTCCATGCGCCACCCTGAATTATCTTCTTAGGTTTCTTATATTTCTGAAAACTTTATTCTTCTAGGAACATTCTCGATAATGTGTTCAACTTATTTACATTTCCATCGTATTAATATTCAATTACTTATTCCAAAGTTGCATCGTATGTGACTTGGGAAATAAAGCATATGTTGAGACCCTTGCTTGCAGCTCTGAGCTCATGTCCTATCTTCTCATTTCCCTCACATGTGTCCACTGTCCCATTTCTAACACACTCGTCGCTCTGCTGGATATTAGGTATCATAATATTCTCCTCTGCTCTTTACACTCACTGCAAGAACAACTCGGAGCTTCAAGTTTCAAACACCGCGTTGCCTTTATTTATTCTATCCATACGCAGAACAGTCCTATTTCTCCACACCTACATCATTTTAATTAACTGTATTTCTAGGAATACTAAGTGGATGGAATAGAGAACTACTAATTCAGTGGTTTTAATAAAGGGTCGTACATTTCCACACCAGCCAATTGCGCGGGGTGTTCAATGAAGCCCACGGCCGCTACCTTCTCATTCCCAGCCCGTTCACATCTATGCGTCGACGAAAACTTTCGAGATGTGTTAGTGCAACGTTGAACCAGTAGCAAAAAAAAAAAAAAAAAGGATGATCATATCATTAATGTTTCATCTGTATTACACCGTGGTACTGATTATGGCGTACTAGTTACAAGTACAGCGCTGCCAGTTAGAAACAAGAATAAAATTTGCTTCTTCATAATTGTGTGTAACTCTAACGAGGACAGCCTTGTCATGCTTCTTTTCACCTGCAGTTCACATCAGCGTGATATCTTTTCTCTTTGTGTTCTTTTGTGTCTCCAGTTAGAAAGTAAATTCAGTTTGTAGATGAAAAAACCATGACCTCTTTGCTTTATTTTTGCCACACAGTATGTTTTAGGAATTTTGTCTATCAGTTGCGTATCTCTGGTTCAACATACGTCCTGCACTCCTGATCCAACATTTACAAATACGTCCTTCTCTGGTTTGTTATCTTGCTATAGTAATCACCAACGCAACCATTGTATTAAAAAGACCCGCATGATCGTTGAAAGGAGTAAAATGGTATTTTCTGTGGCTGGAGTTTAGCCTATAGTTTATTTCCAAATTGTTTGAATTTCCAAGTACTTTGAAATCATGTAAGGAAAGATTAGGTAAACATTTTGTAGAAAATATGCCACTTTGACAACAGTCCTGAAAGCATATCAATTCTTCTCTTTCTTAATCCGTTTGCCCTCCAGGGTTGGTTCTCCCCTCGGACTCAGCGAGGGATGATCCCACCTCTACCGCTTCTGGGGCAGTGTGCTGCTATGTGGGAGGATGGGGAACGGGAAGTTAGAAATGTATAGACAAGGTAGAGGGAAGGAAACGGCCGTGGACTTAAGTTACGTAACATCTCGGCATTTACCTAGAGGAGAAGTAGGAAACCACTTCGAGGATGGCTGAGGTGGGAATTGAACCCCTCTACTCAGTTGACCTCCCGAGGCTGAGTTGATCCCGTTCCAGTCCTCGAGCCACTTTCAAAAATGTCATTGCAGAGCCGGAAATTGAACCCGGGCTTCTGGGGATGGCAGCTAATCACACTAACCCCTACGCCGTAGAGGGGGACTCAATCATTTATTATTATTTTCAACTGAGGATCCTGTGGTGACGACGAGTGCAAAGTTACCTTGGTTTCCTGCAAATTAATGAGCATCCAATATAGAAAGTGACAATGAGTCTATAAACTTGCCTACTGCATTGTTCTACTATAATCTCCTAATTGAACCTTTACAGACTGTGTTGTTTCTAAACATTTCTCCAGTGTTTTACATATGAGCCCATCCTCAATAGGTGATTTAACGGAATTCCACCTTCTGAATAAGCGGCTTTACATAGGCTGATAAGTTCGTAATCTAAGTGTTGCAACTGAAAGTCGCGTTGCTTCATTTGGGCGAAGCGAATTTTTCTTAATTAAATAATGAGAGAGAAATTTATTAAATAAATAGTAAATCGTCCGTCTTTTTTTTTTTTTACAAGTTGCTTTAAGTTGCACCTACACAGATAGATTTTATGGCAGCGATGGTACAGTAAAAGGCTAATAGTGGGAAGAAGGTGGTCGTGGCCTTAATTAAAGTATATCCCCAGCATTTATCTGGTGTGAAAATGGGAAACCACGGAAAAGAATCTTCAGGGCTGCTGACGGTGGGATTTAAACCCACTATCTTCTGAATACTGGACACTGGCCGCTTTTAAGCGACTGCAGCTATCGAGCTCGGTCGTTCGTCCTCCAATGAGGGAGACCATTCGTATCCGGAATACAATCACGTTAAAATTTGAATACTATTTAAAAACAAAAAGTAGAAATGCGTAATTGTTAATTAATGCTGTTATTGTCTTCTTCTTCCAGGGGGAGTGGGGGAGGAATGTTAATCACGTTCTCAGATATAGGTAGAAATAAATCAGCTCTTGATAGTAATACAGATAATGACTGACTGTTTCATAATTTTTATTAATCCCGATGGTATAATGTTTCCTTTGAATATTTTAATTTCTTATCTTGCTAAGTTTCGAGTGATTGCTATGTTTCTATAAAATGAAGTAAGAGATATTAAGACAATATACACATATGATAATGCAGTCTTTATTTTAACTTGTATTGTTGCCTTTTCTGAACTACATATTTATAAATGATAGAGGACAGGGTTTGGAAGGAAGCGAGAGTAAACTATTTGTTAAAAGTGCTTTCCTAATAGCTGAAGTGTAAAACCAAATAATGCCGCTTAAAAATGATTGAAAATGGGATTGGAGTCCATTTCGCAGGAAACCTGCCCTCATTGTACTTTATTAAATTTGCTTCACGTCGTTCCGACACAGATAGTTCCTATGGCGATGATGTTTTTTTTTTGTTTTTTTTTGCTAGTTGCTTTACGTCGCACCGACACAGATAGGTCTTATGGCGACGATGGGACAGGGAAGGGCTAGGAGTGGGAAGGAAGCGGCCGTGGCCTTAATTAAGGTACAGCCCCAGCATTTTCCTGGTATGAAAATGGGAAACCACTTTGGCGATGATGGGGCACGAAATATCTAGGAGCGGTATGAAAGTGACCGTCGACTTGATTAAGGCACAGCCAGGTATGGAAATGAGAAACCACGGAAGACCATCTTCAGGGCTGTCGACACTGGGGCTCGAACCAACTACCTCCTGAATATTTGACGTCTTTGGAGTGTACAGACCAGGAAAGGGTAACGCTGACTCTGATTCAGAATTATTTGATAAGATAATGAGCTATGTGGGAATCGATATGGAAAGGAATGTGATTGTAGCGGGTGATATCAATTTGTCAAATGAGAAGGTAATACGAACGACAGGAAGCATGACCAACAAATGGCAAATAAGTAACTATGGGAAGGGCAGCTGATTCAGAAAGTTATGGAACCAACTAGAGGGAACAATATTCTGGACGAGGCGTAGGCTGGTAAAACCAGAGGAGCTCAAAAAAAAAGCCGAAGGAATAGATGGTATTAGTGATCATGAAGCAGTTTTTGTCGTAGTTAAATGTGATAGAAAGGAAGGTCTAAAAATTCGGAGTATTTGGCAGTGCCATATGGCTGATAAAACAGGCATGAGAAAGTTTTCGAAAAGTAAATATGATCGGTAGAAAACGCTAAATGAAAATGTAAATAGACTCTGGGATGGGTTTAAGGTAAATGTTGAGGAATATGAAAACAGATTTGTATCCTTAAAGGTGGTAGGAAATGGTAAAGATCCACTATATTATAACAAAGAAGTAAAGAGATTAAGGAGGAAGTGCAGGTGTGAAAGAAATAAAGTTAGAAATGGCTGAGGAAGTAAGGAGAAATTGAAGGAACTTAGTAGGAAATTGAATCTAGCAAAGAAGTCAACGAAGGATAACATGATGGCAAGCACAACTGGCAGTCATACAGATTTCAGTGAAAAATGGAAAGGTATGTATAGGTACGTCAAGGCAGAACAGGTTCCGAGAAGGACATTCCAGGAATCATTAATGAACAAGGCGAGTATGTATGCAAGGATCTTCAAAAAGCAGAAGTATTCATTCAGCAGTAGGTAAAGATTGTTGGTTACATGGGTAATGTCCAGATAGAGGAGATGACTAATAAGTAATAAAATGTACGTATGATAACAATGACATTTACAGTAAGTTACAAAAGTTCAAAACTAGAAAAGCAACTGGAATTGAGAAGGTTTTGAGGGGACATACGAAGGACAACTGGTCGGGATATAATACCATATCTGAAGTACTTATTTGATTATTGTTTGCATGAAGGAGCTATACCAGATGAATGGAGAGTTGCTATAGTAGCCCGTGTGTATAAAGTAAAGGGTGATAGACATGAAGCCGAAAATCACAGGTCAGTCAGTTTCACATGCATTGCATGTAAGCTTTTGGATAGTATTCCTTCTGATTATATTAGACATGTTTGCGAAATTAATAACTGGTTCGATAGAAGGCAGTTCGGGTTTAGGAAAGATTATTCCACTGAAGCTCAACTTGTAGGATTCCAGCAAGATATAGCATATATTCTGGATTCAGGAGGTCAAATGGACTGTATGGCAATTGATCTATCAAAGGCATTTGATAGGGTAGATCATGGGAGGCTACTGGCAAAAATGTGTGTAACTAGACTAGACAAAAAAGCGACTGAATGGGTGGCTATATTTCTAGAAAATAGAACTCAGAGAATTAGAGTAGGCCAATATTTATCTGACCCTGTAATAATTAAGAGGGAAATTTCTCAAGGCAGTATTATTGGACCTTTATGTTTTCTTGTATATATAAATTATACGAGTAAAGAACTGGAATCAGATATAAGGCTTTTTGCAGCTGTTGTTATTCTGTACAGAGTAATAAATTAGTTACAAGATTCTGAGCAACTGCAAAATTACCTCGATAATGTTGGCAGATGGACAGTAGGCAATGGCATGATGATAAACGGGGTTAAAAGACAGGTTGTGAGTTTCACACATAGGAAAAGTCCTTTCAGTTTTAATTACTGCGTTGATGGGGTGAACGTTCCTTTTGGGGATCATTGTAAGTACCTAGGCGTTAATATAAGGAAAGATCTCCATTGGGGAAATCACATAAATATGATTGTAAATAAAGTGTACAAATCTCTGCACATGGTTATCAGGGTATTTAGGAGTTGTAGTATTGATGTAATGAAGAGGGTATATAAGTCTCTGGTAAGACCCCAAGTAGAGAACTGGAAAAATTCCAAAGAAAAGCAACTCGATTTGCTCTGGGTGATTTCCGACAAAAGAGTAGCGTTACAAGAATGTTACATAAATTGGACTGGGAAGACTTAGGAGAAAGGAGACGAGCTATTCGACTAAGTGGTATGTTCAGAGCTGTGAGTAGAGAGATGGCGTGGAAAGTGATCAGTAGACGAATAAGTCTGATTGGTGTCTTTAAATGTAGGAAAGATCAAAATATGAAGACAAAACTTGAATTCTACAGAACAAATTAGGGAAAATAATCGTATATTGGAAAGGGATTTAGGGATTGGAATAACTTACCAAGGGAGATGTTCAATAAATTTCCAATTTCTTGCGGTCATTTAAGAAAAGGCTAGGAAAACAACAGATAGGTAATCTACCATCTGGGCGACTGCCCTAAATGCATATCAGTAGGAATAGTGGTAGATAAAGTACAAGCCACGTGACCCAAATCGTGCATTCACCTGCTCGGTGTCCCGGATTCTTGTAACTCATCAACTGCCTCCATGAGGATGAGAACCCAAAACTATCACTTTCATTTCTCAGCTGTCTACGAGAGGGCGAGCATCCAAATCTCATGTCTTCCCTCCTCAGCTATTCTACAGGCGGAGAATTTGAACCTCATTTCTCTTCTCAGTTCTCCATAGGAGGCTGAGTAACCATACCTAATATCCTCTTTTGTCAGTTACCTTAAAATGGCCGTGTGTCATAAACGAATATCTCCTCCATAGCAGAGTGGCAGATATAATGCCGGCGAGTCGGTTGGTTAGAAGGCTAGTACCGCATAACAATCCATTGGTAACACTAGGCCAATTTAATTCACTTTCTTTCGCAGTGACATGACTGATATTGCGGCGAGGATGGGTTAGATCAGGGCTAGGCGTCGCCCGTGACCTCAATTTAGGTGGAGTTCCACCATTTACCTGGTGTGTAAATGGAAACCATGGAAAACCATTTTCAGGGCTGCCGAGAGTCTGGTTCGAACCCACCATCTCCCTAATGTAAGCTCACAGCTATGTGAAACACACCGTGTACCCATGTCTCTCGGCTTTGGATATTCCTTGGGATATGTTTTTGAATGGAGATTCCAGACTTCGTCTGCCTTTTCACGCCATAATGTTTCCACCTGCGTATCCAACCGATGACTAGGTGTTACTTGGCACGACCTCGCCCTCGGATTTATCATTGTACCGCCAAACAATGCCCATCCCCCCTCCCCCACCACCACCACTCGTACACTCTTTTTTTTTTTGTTTTGCTAGGGGCTTTACGTCGCACCGACACAGATAGGTCTTATGGCGACAATGGGATGGGAAAGGCCTAGGAGTTGAAAGGAAGCGGCCGTGGCCTTAATTAAGGTACAGCCCCAGCATTTGCCTGGTGTGAAAATGGGAAACCACGGAAAACCATCTTCAGGGCTGCCGATAGTGGGATTCGAACCTACTATCTCCCGGATGCAAGCTCACAGCCGCGCGCCTCTACGCGCACGGCCAACTCGCCCGGTCGTACACTCTTAAAGGACATTCTGTTCCGAGTAATGCACACCATGGAATAAAATAGTGCCGTATTGGAGCCGCTGTAAAAAGTTCTATTTTATCCATTACAATTAATCCACAGTATAACGTTAGAGAATAGATATTCGGTAGATATCGCAGTTCAAATTAGCCGTGTGTTCTTGTTCTAAGTGCGCTTCCATTTAGGGTATTGATCCACCTCTGTGCTTCTTGTGAGTTCCAATTCTGCATCATACCACATGTGATCGTGTATTTGTACTTTGTAAAATAAACTGATTAATTGGAACTAGTGCTAGCTTGGCAGGAAAAATTATTTTCTTAAAAAATTGCTTTACGCTGCACGGACACAGATAGGTCTTATGGCGACGATGGGGTAGGAAAGGCAGAGGAGTTGGAAGGAATCGACCATGGCCTTGATTAAGGTACAGTCCCAGCATCTTCCCGGCGTGAAAATGGGAGACGACGGAAAAACATCCTCGGGGCCGCCGACAGTGGGGTTCAAACCCACTATCTTCCCAGAATATTTCTTGATGATGACGATGTTTGTTGTTTAAGGGTGCCTAACAGCTAGGTCATCGTCCCCTCATAATAGTACTAATCACTGGTAAAGCAAAACCATGATGTTTCTCCTGTAGTAATACTAATCACAGGTAACGATGAATCATGGTCTTCCTCACATAAGCGTACAGCTCACAAGCAACGTAGACCCATCAGACCCATGAGGTTCCTCACATAAGGGTATTACTCACAAGCAATCTAGACCCATGGTGTTCCTCACAAAGAGATACTAATCACGGGCACCGGCTAGATCCGTGGTGTTCCTCATACAGTGGTGCTAATCACAGACCACGGATACTCATGGTGTTGCTCACATAGTGGTACTAATCACAGGCAATGTAGACCCACGGTGTATCATATATTATGACACCACTCACAGGCAACGCAGACCCATGGTGTTCTTCATCTGATGGTACTACTCCAACAGTAATCCTCCCACGATGACACCAATCACAGACCCAGCTGGAGGCGGCACGTATTCCTCAGGTAGTAGGGATTATTGCTCCAAGAAGCAACACAATCAGGCACATGTATTGGTACTAATCGCAAGTAAAGTCGCCCCCTGGTGTTCATCGCGTAATGATACTAATAAGAGATTGTCTCATGGTTCCAAAAGCGTCATCCCTTGGTCGCCCCTTTTAATCTTACGATAGGCAGGGTATACCGTGTGTGTAATCTTAATCTGCGTCCCCCACCCACAGGTGATAGAAAATTTTTTAAACGAATGTTCTCTTCACTTACCTTCGAGTTGCTGGACAACAAATAAGACGTTATTGTTATTTTGTTATTGGTACGACGTTGAAGATACTATAAAGTAAATGAAGGAGCTGCCTTGCTGAGGTAGTAAATACGTGTTCGACTCACCCAGAGAAACATCGGCTTGATTCCCCGTCAGAAAATTGAAAAAAAAAAATTAAAATTTCCACTTCTGGAGCAGCATCTGACGCCGAGGTTCACTCAGCCTACTCCCAAAATGAGTACCAGGTTAAATCTAGGGGTTAAAGGTGGTCTGGAAAAGTGCTAACCACTCCATCCCACTTATTGTCGGGGTTACGGATAGTGAAAAGCTTTCAAATTCAACTCGTCCAAGGGCCTTTAAGACCCGTACAGAGTTGGATTTTACAAAAGAAATAAAATGTAGTGCACAATTTCTAATCACTAGATTGACTGTGCCGGGCTGAGTGGCTCAGACGGTTAAGGCGCTGGCCTTCTAACCCCAACTTGGCAGGTTCGATCCTGGCTCAGTCCGGTGGAATTTGAAGGTGCTCAAATACGACAACCCCGTGTCAGTAGATTTACTGGCACGTTAAAGAACTCCTGCGGGACTAAATTCCGGCACCTCGGCGTCTCCGAAGACCTTAAAAAGTAGTTAGTGGGACCTAAAGCAAAATAACATTATTATTCAGATTGACTGAAAATATCGAGGGTTCAATTTCAGATCTCTTCGTGAGAACTTGTTACGCTGTTGATGGTGAATCGTCCGTCGGATTGGACGTTAAGCATTGTGCATAACCACTCGACAGGAGTAGACTATTTGCCGATATCAGGTTCTAGCCTTTCTCTAACGTCATTTTTTCATCATCACCACCACCACCACCACCACCAAATGAACTTGTCCTCGAAAACTCCCGGCACTAAAGCCATACGCCATTTCATTTCATTTACCACCACCAGATACACTGACGCGCAAGTCACCCGTGGGAGTCAAATACAAAGACCTGTATCAGGTCTCTCCAGAGTCCACATGGCATCTATCAATCACCACTGAACTGCATTGAATGATGATGTCCACGTGGCATATTCCTTATCACTTTGTAACCGTCCAGGCTTCTCCAGCCCTACTAATTAAATATAATATCATTTTACGCGATATCATTTGATATCAAGTTTATCCGCCATCGGCAATTATTTGTAATAACATATTTATTCAACGTCAATCATTTGTAATCAAGGCTTTTTGGAATCATATTGTATATATGATAACATCGTTTTATTATTTAAATTATTATATTATGTAGAATAAGAATTTATTATGTTGTAAATACGGTCAATATGTTGATACATAGTTGTTTTCATTTCATCTCATGTTTGTGTATACGGAGGGTTATTCTTGAAGCTTGGGATTTTGCGTGAGTCATGGGTTTATTTTATGACCAAGGCTAGTAAACAGCGACCCGTGCGCGAGGCTTGCAAGCTGGTCAGCTATATCATCGCCACGCCTTCAGGACTTATCGAGGAAGAAGGGAAGGGGAGTTGATGCTTCGATCTATCGAATCAGATACTTCGTTGTATATGAGTTTTGAGATTGAACTGTTACCAAGAGTGGGGGTGAGCCCGGATATATACTGATTCTCAACACGAGAACGGGACCTTAGAACCTTACAACCAAACGAGATACTCCATCACTACTACTTCTACTGTGAACATCTACTTTGAACGACGTGATTCGATTTTTGAAACAGTGTGTGGTCGCTCCGCGAAATAGTTATTTTTGTACAATGTATTATCGCTTCGATACAGTACTTAGGTGCAGATATGTTATCGGATCTACGTGAAACGAAACAAGCTTACGGCTTGTGTTATATTCAGTAAATATTGTGGACGAAGAACTATGTTTAGTTCAAGTCTACGGAATTTGGTACAAGTCTGTACCGTATAAATTGTATAGCTCAGTTGGATTGAGATTTCTACTGAAAATGAAAACCTACAACCTGTTTTCCAGTCATTGACCGGGTCAGGGATGGAATGAATGAAGCAAATATAGGGTATTAGCACGATGGGGTCGCCACTCCCAAAGTGATTTATGAATGAATGATAGATGCTATGAAATGAGAATGGACAGTGTTGCTGGAATGAAAGATGACAGGGAAAACCGGAGTACCCGGAGAAAAACCTGTCCCGCCTCCGCTTTGTCCAGCACAAATCTCACATGGAGTGACCGGGATTTGAACCACGGTATCCAGCGGTGAGAGGCCGACGCGCTGCCGTCCGAGCCACGGAGGCTCCTTTGAGATTTCTACTAATATGGAAAAATTCATAGCTCTGAATTTTCTCCTCATACGGTCAACGCTGATCAGTTATTACAAGTATAGGGCCAATGTCTAATTTAAAGACTAGGCATGTAGCGAGTGTTAGTCCAGATAGCCCGTACCATATCAGAGAAGGAAGGAAGGATGTCCATGGAGCAAAGTCTACATCGAGAAGAAGAGAACGAGTGACCACGGAAATCAGATGACTTTAACGGAAGCTGCAATTGGTGAGCTTCAATTAGATAAAGCAAGCAATAGTAAATTCAGTAAATTATAAATTCCTCCACGCTTTAAGGAAATTTTTCCAATTCATCTCATTTTTTTGTATAATAAATTCAGTTGTATTTTATATTGCGTTAATTTTCTTTCTTAAGCGATACTTAATGGTTAATTATTTAAAATCCTACCCCTGTGATTTAAGTATAAGTCTCTATGCTAGTAAATATAAATTTTGGTTTACAGTTTTATTTAAAACTGTTTTATTTAAAACTGTAACCATGGCGCCCAAACATTACATAGAGAAATGGGGAACCATGGAATGTTCATTGTTTCTATTTGCGTGGCAATTTGCGGGCAAGCCACAAATAGTTTATTTAATATTCATGTGTCCCAAGATTATAACTTTCATCTCCTCAAGTGTTTTGACGAGAGGGAACAGTTACAACTTGTTTACCTAGTCTTTTATTAAATGACTAGCAAGATACCCGTGCTTCGCTACGGTATTATACTGAAATTTATAATTGAATGCCTATTGTTTTAGATATATAATCCGCCGAAATTCGCGATCTGACCAGTTTTCTGCGAGAATCCGCCAAAATTCGCGATCTGACTCGTTTTCTAATAGATTACGGCAAGTTTCCTCCCATTTTTCAATCTTTCTTTCCAGCAAACGATTTCGTACTTCCCGGGCTAGGTCCAGGTATTCCTTTTTGCTATTTGTTTTACGTCGCACCGACACAGATAGGTCTTATGGCGACGATGGGAGAGGAAAGTTCTAGGAGTGGAAAGGAAGCGGCCGTGGCCTTAATTAAGGTACAGCCCCAGCATTTGCCTGGTGTGAAAATGGGAAACCACGGAAAACCATCTTCAGGGCTGCCGACAGTGGGGTTCGAACCTACTATCTCCCGAATACTGCCAGGTATTCCACCCAGTTAGTTGGGTCCCTAAATCTTTGCCATCTTTTCCTATAAGCATTTTTAATGTGAATCAAATCCTTCAGGAGATCTGTCGTGGTGTCGTCTTGGGTGCCTTGGCGGTAGCCTACTGAACCCGCGGCCGAACTGCATTCTTAGTCATTAGCCGTCCAGGACCCGTTTCCAGCGTGGTCCGCACATGTGACGACGGTCCAGAACATTATTATTATTATTATTATTATTATTATTATTATTATTATTATTATTATTATTATTATCATTATTATTATTATTATTATTATTATTATTATTATTCCAGCTGATGAGTCCAAATGGCACGTCTGGACGAAACTCTGCATAATGCACACGGCCTAACCACCCAAAAGCTGGTTCTATTGCTGTGATTATAAGATCTGCGGCCGTGAAAGCCTTTTTTGATATTATTATTATTATTATTATTATTATTATTATTATTATTATTATTATTATTATTATTATTATTATTATTATTATTATTGTCATTATTATTATTATATGTTCTGGACCCCACATGCAATATGCAAGACCGCTACTTGGCGATAAATTACATCAGCTGCCATTGTCATTGTTGACAATGTGGCCAGCACCATTGTCGCGCGTAGGCAAGTGTGCGGGATTTCTGGCGATACGAATGACATACCTCCGTGTATTAGTGACCTTATTATAGAGGTGAACAATTTGACGGTCAATATCATTCCTATCGTTTATTTCAAATGTGTTTAAATTTTTATTTATATGCCAGGAGAATCTACTCTAATCTAAGAACGTTCTCCGAAGGAAAAGATGGCTGTTGAAAAAGAACCCAGGAAAGATTAAAAATGATCGGTTTATGATCAGAATAAGTACATCGAAAGTCAACAGCCTGTTTCCTATCATTCGACAGGATCAGGGATGGAATGAATAAAGCCCCATCTAGCGGCGACAATATGAATTGTGCCGGCTGCCGAAGCTCCCCTCTGGGGCAATGATCGATGAGTGACAAATGAAATGAAATATTGGACACTGTTGCTGGAATTAATGATGACAGGGAAAGCCGGAGTATCCGGAGAAAAACCTGTCCCGCCACCATTTTGTCCAGCACGAATGTCACATGGAGTGACCGGGATTTGAAACACGGAACCCAGCTGTGAGAGGCCGGCGCTCTGCCGCCTGAGCAACGGAGGCTCCTTATAAGTACATTATGAACAGTAAAATCAATTGGTCTCACCGCCTTTTACACCCCACCACCGTTAAGTTTATTTACCCCCACCCCCCAAAAAATTAAAAGAAGGTGTGTTTCTTTATGTTTAAAGGAGATTCCAAATACCAATGTTCACGTTTATTACCTTCAGTTTTGAGATATAAGTATCCCCTTAAAAATAATTCACTTCTTTAACTTCCTTTCACACTCCCCCCTCCCCCCTCACAAAGTGATATTAAGGCAAAAAATACTTGTTCCTTTAATAGTAAAGGATCTTCTAAATACCAATTATCACCACCTTAACCTCTTTAGTTTTTGATTTATGTGTCCTCATGAAAGGAATTCAGCTCCTTTACACTCCCCCCCCCCCCCAAGGTTATTCCCCACCCCCAAAACGCGCTTTTCTTTGTTTTTAAAAGAGATCAAAATACCAATTTTCACGTCTGTAACAACTTTAGTTTTTATTAGATGTATGTATTCTCATACAATTAAGTCAATTAATTTTTTCAATCCTTTAACCCCCCAAACCCCCTTCATTGGATTTTCCGAGAATACGTGTTTGTTTACGTTTAAAGCAGATTCCAAAAATCAAATTTCACGTGTGTAAAATCTTCATTTTTGAGATATCAGTAGCCTAATTAAAAGAATTCAACACCATTTTCAGTCACTTTTACCCCCCCCCCCCACTTTCCAAGTGGTATTTCCGAAAACTAAAAATACACGTTTCTTTATTTTTAATAGAATTAAAAAATTGCCATTTTTCACTTCTGTAACATGTTAAGTTTTTTAAGATATACTGTAGAAATTCTCATTTTAAAATTTCACCCCTTTTTAGTTCCCCTTAAGTGGAGTTTCCAAAGACAAATCACCTATGTTTCTTTTCACTTACAGGAGATTCCAAATACCCACTTTTTACGTCTGTAACATTTTACGCTTCTGAGATATTCTGTAGATATAGTCTTTCAAAAAATTCATCCCAATTTGCCACTCCTGTTTAACCGCCATTAATTGAATTTTCCAAAAGCAAAAATATACGTGTTTCTTTATTTTTAAAGGAGATCCCATTTACAAATTTTCAGTTCTGTAATATCTTCAGTTTCTGAGATATATGTATCCTCATTAAAGGCATTCAACCCATTATTCACCCTTTTACACCCCTCCTATTGGGATTTAGAGAAAACAAAGAAATACGTGTTCCTTTATTTTTAAGGGAGATTCTAAACACCAATTTTTACATCCGTAAACGTTTAAAGTTTTAAGATGTAGACACACTCATTTTAAAAATTCACCCCCCTTTTCATCTCGCATTACTTGGATTTTCCAAAAACGAAAAAATACCAGTTTCTTTATTTTTAAAGTAGATCCCAAATACCAATTTTCAGGTCTGTAATATCTTCTGGTTCTGAAATATAAGTAGCCTCATTAAAGGCATTCAACCCCTTTTTCACCCTTTTCCACCCTTCCTATTTGGATTTTCCGAAAACAAAAAATTCTTTATTTTTAAAGGAGATTCTAAATACCAAATTTTACATCTATAAACTTTAAAAGTTTTGAGATATAGATACACTCATTTTCAAAAATTCATCCCCCATTTCACCCCCCATTATTTGGATATTCCCAAAACGAAAAAATACCTGTTTCTTTATTTTTAAAGTACATCCCAAATACCAATTTTCACTGTAATATATTCAGTTTCTAAGATATATGTATTCTCTTTAAAGGCATTCAACCCAATTGTCACCCCCTTTTCACCCCTCCTATTGGGATTTTCCGAAAACAAAAAACTACGTGTTCCTTGATTTATAATGAAGATTCTAAATATCAATTTTTACATCTCTAAACTTTAAAACTTTTGAGATATAGATGCACTCATTCTAAAAATTCACCCCCCTTTTCACCCTCGCATTAATTGGATTTTCCAAAAACAAAAAAATATGTGTTACTTTATTTTTGAAAGCGATCAAAAGTACCAATTTTGAGGTCTGTAATATCTTCAGTTTCTGAGATATAAGTAATCTCTTTAAAGGCATTCAACCCATTTTTCACCCCTTTTTAACCCTCCTATTGGGATTTTCCGAAAACAAAAAAATACGTGTTCCTTTATTTTTAATGAAGATTCTAAATACCAATTTTTACATCTCTAAACTTTAAAACTTTTGAGATATAAATGCACTCATTTTAAAAATTCACCCCCCCTTCACCCTTGCATTAATTGGATTTTCCAAAAACAAAAAAAAAATACGTGTTTCTTTATTTTTGACAGCGATCGAAAGTACCAAAATTGAGGTCTGTGATATCTTCAGTTTCTGAGATATAAGTAGCGGTATCCTGAGTAAAGGCATTCAACCCGTTTTTCACCCTTTTTCACCCCTCCTATTGGGATTGTCTAAAAACCAAAAAATACGTGTTTCCTTATTTTTAAAGATGATTCTAAATACCAATTTTCACATCTGTAAACTTTTAAAGTTTTGAGATATAGACACACTCATTTTAAAATTTCACCCCCCTTTTCACCCCCTTAGGGACGGAATATCCAAAAATCCTCTCTTAGCGAGTACCTACATTATAATATGAATATATTCCCAAAATTTCATTTCTTTATGTCCAGTAGTTTTGGCTCGGCGATGATGAATCAGTCAGTCAGTCAGTCAGTCAGTCAGGACAAGCTACTTTATATATATAGATGTCAAATGAGTTTGTAGCAGATTTTAGAAGGCAGTGAAAGACAACAGACAAAAGAAATAACAGAAAAAAGAAAGGGGAAACCCGATACCGCGAATTCATTAAGATGATGTGTTTTTGCTTGTAAAGTCTTATGAAGGACCGTTCCGAGTGGTAAAGAGGCTGAACAAATATTTCACCATCAGTATCAAGGGCAAAGATGTTAACATTTCCATTGATAGACTCAAACTTGCTTATATACTAGCGGATAAAACAGAACGAGATACAGTGAGGAATCCTAATCTACCTCCTATAACACCCCCTGTTTCCGAAAAATCCCATGCCAACCAGAAACAGGAAAATACCTTCCAGAACAGTGAACGAGTCAAGACTACACGTAGTGGTAGAGTGATAAGATTTCCTACCAGATATCGGGACAGAATTCAGTTAATGACTTCTTAGGTGAGGTTAGGTTAGCCTTTGTCATGTACAGTTCATAAAAATTTTCAACTTCTGTTAACGTAACTTAGTTACTGGCAGGAGAGTAATGTAGCAGATTTTAGAAGGCAGTGAAAGACAAGAGACAAAAGAAATAACAGAAAAAAGGAAAGGAGAAACCCGATATGGCGAATTCATTAAGATGATGTGTTTTTGCTTGTAAAGTCTTATTGTTGTACAAAGAGCAGAGTAAATAAATGCATTAAATATTGATTAGTGACCAAGAGTTATAAACGGTAACAAGTTGTACTTTTATCGGACATCACCCTTTGTAAATTATTCGAGTCCATCATTTATTCCTCTTCGTACAAAAGGGTATTTATCCCAATTTGTCTCTTGAATTCTAACAGTATCTTCATTTTATGATCCTTTCCACTTTCCAAAACTCCACACAAGCCTGTTCGTCCACTAATGTCATTCCAAGCCGCCTTTCCACAAACAGTTCGGGACATTTCACGTCGTCGAGCTGTTCGTCGTCCTCTTCCAAGTCTTCCCAGCCCAAAATTTGCAACAATTTCATAAGAGTCGTTGTCTGTGGGTAATCACCCGAAACAAATCATGTTTCCCTTTGAATCCGTCGTTGATAGCACTGCACCTGATCACGATTATCCCCTGGATTTTTCGTACGCAAAGACCCATAGGAGCTATTTGTAAAAGGTTTGAACATAGTAACCTTCATAAAATATTTCACTATAGAGTTTAAAACGAAATAGGGCAGGAATATACCTTCGTACCCTGAACAAACACACAACAATGGGATGTTTTTTTACCAATGTCCGGTATTGCTTCTCACCCAACCCCCTGCACTAAGTCTGAACTTGGTTTGGAAAGGAAAGGCTTCCCGTGGTCCTGTTGCTGCTGTGGGTGGGAGTGAAGCAAAATTAATTTTACATTTGTTTCCTAGTCTATATGTCATTCCACGTTAGGACAAGAGTATTGCTCTTATGACAACAGGGTTGCCATATCAAACGGCTCTGCTGAACAGTATCAGGGCAAAACGGCGGCACATGAATTTGTGAAATTCAGTATTTAAGTTCAAGTCAAAAAACGGAAGTAACTAAGCTGCCGATTTTTTTACGAACTAAAGGGGACGGGGCATTTACAGGGGTTATGTTTGGTTAAATCACAGGTAAACTAAAGCACAGAAAAGAACCTCAGCATTCAAGTGTATGGTAAATTGCGGGAGAAAATAGCCAAATAATAATTTTTAAGGGCTCGAGGGGAGAGGGATGCATTTAATTGCATTGAATAAATATGTTCAGGCAACGTGGGGTACTACTGTGCTGTCGTATCGTAATGTTCTCAGCCATAACGCAAGTAAATCACTGTATTAATGTTAAGAGAAAGAAATCTCCCATGTATACTAATCACATAACACTCACTCAACACAATATAAGTAGATCTATGCACTGATAATAAAGCTAAAACCACACGCAACAAATAAATACTGCAGATGACTTCAGTACTGAATTGAGCTGCCGGCGGTTCACGGAGTGAGGGACTACACGAGGCTTGTACCAGAGCAACACAGAAGAAGGAAAATGAAGGAAGGCAACGAAGTGATGGCTGTTCCTGCCATTGTGCTTCCTCCCTACGAGTTTATTTATGAAATAGGAAATGTTATGTAGTTATTTCAATAACTGAACGGCAAAAATGCCCCATCCTTTTCATCCATCTTTCATTATACCTTACAAAGTACAGTACAATATCACCTAATCACGAGGAATTATGGGGGTCTCAGAGGGGGTGTGTTCACTCCTTGCAGGTCCATAAGAGCAATACACTTTTCTTAATGTGGAATGAGCTATAGGCGAAAACATGGTACCTGAAATAACACAAAAGCACCCCACTTTGAAGTACTCGATAGAGCGTTGTTTAAAATTTGAATCCCACCACGAACGGGCTGAATGGCTCAAACGGTACAAGAACGGAACTTCTGTGCACAAGTTGGTGAGTTCCATCCCGCCTCAGTCCGTTACTATTTGAAGGTGCCCAAATAAGCAAGCCTCGTCTCAGTAAATTTACAGGACCGAGCTCGATAGCTGCAGTCGCTTAAGTTCGGCCAGTATCCAGTATTCGGGAGATAGTGGGTTTGAGCCCCACTGTCGGCAGCCCTGGAGATGGTTTTCCGTGGTTTCCTATTTTCACTCCAGGCAAATGCTGAGGCTGTACCTTAATTAAGGACACTGTCGCTTCCTTCCCACTCCTAGCCCTCCTGTCCTATAGTCGCCATAAGACCAATCTGCGTCGGTGCAACGTAAAGCAACTTGAACAAAACAAAAAGTTACAGGGGCGTAATTAAACTCCTACGAGACTAATACTGGCAGTTCAGCATCTCCAAACACCATAAATTTGGTTAGTGGAATGTAAAGATTGTAATATTATACTGTTCTATTTATTTCTTTATTAATACATTTACCCACCAGGGTTGGTTTTTCCCGCAGACTCAGCGAGGGATCCCACCTCTACGGCCTAAAAGGCAGTGCCCTGGAATGTGAGGTTTTGAGTCTCGGGGATACAACTAGGAAGGAGGACCAGTACCTCGCCCAAGTGGCCTAACCTGCTATGCTGAACAGGGGCTTTGTTGAGGGGGATGGGAAGACTGGAAGTGATAGGCAAGGAAGAGGGAAGGAAGCGGTCGTGGCCTTAAGTTCGGTACCATCCCGGCATTTGCCTGGAGAAGAAGTGGGAAACCACGGAAAACCAGTTCGAGAATGACTGAGTTTGGAATCTAACACCCCTATACTCAGTTCACCACCCGAGGCTGACTGGACCCCGTTCTAGCCCTCGTACCACTTTCCCAAATTTCGTGGCAGAGCTGGGAATCGAGCCCGGGCCTCCGCGGGGTGGTGGCTAATCACACTAAGCACTACACTACAGAGACGTGCATACTATCCTATTACGGATGTAAAATTTCTCCTATGAACAATTGCACAGATTTATTCTTCAGGTTTCTCACGTATTTCGAAGAAATTACTCCCCCAGTCTAAAGATTGTGGACGAACTATTATGGTAGAATCACTGAGAACGTGCAGAAAAAGATGGCATCTATTTGTTTTAGCTGCACACTTCATAAAGAGTAAATTTTCTTTGTCTGGTTACGGATATAAGCAGTCACATTCATACCTTTCCCTTGTGCTAACAACAGTACAAAGATACGCACAACTTCTTTACGATTTCCTTTTCAAGCTAACCCTCCCACATTTATGGGGATTTTATACAACAGCCAGTGTCTTTTTGCGACAGCTACGCTACAGTGGTCAGATGCTGATTCTATTGAAATCCCTGCCCGAAGTCACTAGGATTCTAATCCTGGATTCTCAGTTTGAAAGCGGAGTGGCTAAATATTTTCGCCATTGCACTCTGTTGTTTCCTCTACAATAAGTACAAAATTGATCACTTTTCTCGTAATCAGTGTACCTTTCTTTGTTCCCTGAACAGTTAAATTTGAATTTTAGAATCTTCCCTCAAATATTTCTTCCACTTCTAGCAAACAATTATTCCCGTGTGTTGGACGTGACCACCGATTCGATTATAAATGTGGCAGTAAATCTAAGATGTTGCCTTATACTTTTTAGTGTATTTATTAGCTGCATTAGCAGGTTGATTCATAATCATATATTCTATGAAGTTTTTGCAAATTTCTGGTGAAGAAGTGTTAACTTTGCATATTACTCTCTGTAATATATTTTTTCCTACGTGTTTAACGTTGCACCGCAACGTCTTCTCAGTTGAGTTGTGATGGCACCCATTCTACCTTGATTGTACCGCCGGTTGCAGTATTATACCTGGAATGGCCTTAATTCAGAAAGCCAAAACAATCTTTACAATACATACCGACTCTCTACTGCACCACAATAAGACGTGAATGTCAACACTTCGGTGAACCAAACTGAAAAATTTAATATTTGTCCTCTATGTTGGTCTAGCTTCGAAAACATAATCGTAAAATAACTAAAGTTTCCTCATATTAGAATTAAGACCCTCTTCCATATTCCCCCCTCCCTACTCTCCTATATCTAAAGGTCCACCTTTAATAATAATAATAATAATAATAATAATAATAATAATAATAATAATAATAATAATAATAATAATTGTTACGGAGATATCCGTGGTAGTTAGAGGTGAAAGAAGGTGCGGGCTGGAATAGGTCTCAACTACAGAATTAAAATTACTTTAAAACTTTAACAAAGGTTATATTTTCTTTTCAAAATAAGCAAGTAACAGATAACAACATTCAACAATTTCCACTAGGTGAAATAACAACGAAAGGCAGGTACAAAATAAATTTACCCGTTCAGGGTTTTTTTTTTTTACAAGGTTTTGGGCTACGAGCCCCACAATCATAATCCTTGAGCTATTAGCCCAACTTTACCAAGGTACAAAATTGAACAAAGGGGCAGAAAACCCCATCATGCCAAGGAGCACTTGCTCCTAATTACAATGTTAAGGGAAAGAGCAGACCCGCTCTCAATTTTACAAGCCTATCAAAGGCCACGACAAACTTCACTCCTAACTGCCCTCAAGGTGCACATATAATGGTACAGGGGTACCTCGTACCCAATCTACTGGGCCTTCTCAGGAAGGAAAACGAAACGAGTTAAATAAATGGCCCAAAATACAAAATTGAATGGAGGGATTACTGCACTCCTACACTAAAGTTTTTTGTTTTAAAACCTATGTGGTGCTAGGCCGATAATACAGGGGCTAATCCCAAGCTAGGGAGGTGACCCGTATGAGGAAACTTTAATACATTAAAGAAGCGTAGAAACGGTTATGAAAACGTAGTCACCTCAATTTCAAGATGGGAGCTCGAGAGGGTAAAGCACTCTCTATCCCCGCTTTACAGTAAAAGAGATTTGTAGATTTTACATAGACTGAAAAGGGAATTTACATTTTAACGTGGTAGGTTACACATTAAAGGTTTCGAACCCTCCCCGAGAGTTAAACTGCTGAGCTAGCACGAAATAAAGATGTTAAAAGGACATTACCTTGTTGAAGATTGGCTGTCTGAAGAACGAGGCGCTTCCCGCCCCCTGCTATATATTCACACACTGGGTTCGATGTTATACTAGTGGCCCCGAGACAAGAAAATCAGCAGTTTTTATACTTTCGTGGAAAATTCGAGACCTTTCAAGAATGAGTAGACACACCCCCTCAACTTTATTGGATAGCTTAAAGCTACATATCCGTATCGAAGAAGACATATATGATTGGCTGAGAATTAATTAAAGAAATTCACCATCATTCGAGAGCCAGCACCTGACCTGAGCAGACGTCACTCCGAGCCAGCACCCTGCTAACCGCCAGCTCGCCGTCGTCGCCCGTCAAGACCCAGCCAAGCCCACTCGCTCTCGCCTTCGTCGTTAGCCCTTGCCCGCACTCAAGGACAGCCAATCAACGTCGAGCCTGCCAAGTTCTCAGCGCGGTCCGACTTCTCAGATATACTCTGGGACCAGTCTTTCCGCGGTCTGCCATTTCTCCACCGGCACTTCGTACAGCCACTAGTCCTGCCAGCCCACTCCAAGCTTAGGGAAGCCCTGAGCACACAGCAAATTTGTCTAGTGCTCAGTGAATCACCTGTTCGTGTCTTGTCCCGGCGAGATCCGTTAACTATACCTGACACGACTGGTGCCCACTGAGTGCGCCTATACCGGTCCTCTTCGGAGTTTGACCCTCCGTGCTATTCCCTTCCACTCCCTCCCTAACCTAACCCCCCCCCTCCTGTCGGGTCAATCCCGTTGAGTAGCTGGGACCCCGGCAACACCATCATGACTTCCGTCTCCCAACTTACACCTCTCCCCCGCCTACGCCATAGTGTTAAGAAGTTCGAGCAAATGTACTCTCCTATCATCATTCCCCCACCTGTCTCCCTCGATCCCAACGACAAATCTGCTCTTCTAACCTACCGTCACCGTATGAACAAAGTCTTCGCCCCCATCCTACACCAAATCCAGCTCCTTCAAGAACTCTTGAACGGCTTCATCATCATCTTCGCCATCGACCCTGACAGTTACTTTGATATCACCGTCTACCTGGAGAATGAAAATGTTCATTACTTTGTCTGCAGGGAAATGGCCGAGGTTGTTGATGCAGCGGTCCAAGCTTCTCCTACCGTCAGCAACACAGCTAACCAAACTCTCTTTTCCCGGCTTCCCCCTAAAATTTCCAGATTCACCCAGTCCAACATCACGCTCCCTCCCGACACCCTACCACCTTCACACTCACCCCTACTCACAAACACTCCACCACCTACCGAGCCCGGAAGTGAGGTCCCATTAGCCTCACAACCGGTCAAGGTTACTGATTCCCCACCATCCTCCGCGTCTGGTACCAAATCCGGAAGTGAGACCCCATTAGCCTCACAACCGGCCAAGGTTACCGACTCCCCACCATCTACCGAATCCGGAAGTGAGACCCCATTAATCTCACAACCGGACAAGGCTACACTTAACAAACACACTCAAACTGGGAGCAGGCGTAACAAACCTGTCTCCCGGCTAAAACCCCCACCAACACCCAACACTCACAGGACACCTACACGCCACCGCCCCTCCACACTCATTACACAGTGCTACAATTGCCTGCAACTGGGCCACTCTGCTGCTTCATGCACAGAGGCTACGAGGTGTAACAGATGTGGCGGCGCTCACCGCCACACTGTCTGCACAATACCTAAAACCCAGGCGAGGTGCGCTAACTGTGAAGGCAGTCACGCAGCCTCCTATCCTGGCTGCCCCTACTTAAAGCAGGCAATCAAGGCGCACTACAAACACGCACAACACTTACACACACACACCTCCTCAGCCCCTCAGCCTCTTTTCCGCACAACCAACACCTCAAACCCAACACCTACCCACACCCCCGCCCCGCCAAGTTTCGATAACCCTACCCTGCTCAACCTTCTCCTCATCCAGCTACTCACGTCCCTTAACCAGACCATGCCAAGTCGCCAGTTAATTATCAACTAATCCCCCCCTGTCCAAGCAACACCCAGTTCCCAGATGTTTAACTCCTCACCACGTGTTACACCATCACCCACTCAGACTGCCCTAACCTTCCTCCCTATAATTAGGTTAATCCCAATACTATTTTATGACAGCAACATTTGGCGTGGTCACCTATTGGATGGGTGACCACTCACCCGATGCTGCTCCCCCTTTTCGTTGGCCTCTATTAACTAGAGAACCAACGCCACCCCCCAACCCCCGCCCTATCAGGGCACCCCCCCAGACCATATTCTGGTCAGTTCGACCCCTTACCACAACTCCACACTCCACACTACCGTTATGCTACTTACCATCCCACTAAGAAATAGCACTCAAGGCC
Source organism: Anabrus simplex (assembly GCF_040414725.1). Classification (NCBI taxonomy): domain Eukaryota; kingdom Metazoa; phylum Arthropoda; class Insecta; order Orthoptera; family Tettigoniidae; genus Anabrus; species Anabrus simplex. The sequence continues at coordinate 114,501,314 of NC_090265.1, forward strand.
TTTAACTGGTCGACGGGCTAAAAACATCATTGGTCCCTCGGGACCTCTGATGAAGTGGAAAAATTAAAGAAATTCGGGATTGGCTAAGTTCAAACCTGGTGGAGGAAAGGATTAATATTGCCAACCTACAAACCACAGAACAAAATTTAGTAAAAACAAAACTTATGAATACTAGATTTCTTCAGAAAAGTTCATTCCATTACACCAGAGTGTATTACCATAGTTTTTGGTAGAGACATCTGTTAGAGAATGTCCACACTTCTTGATCACTGAAAAACAAAAGTAAATCAAAAACACTCAGTGACATCTTCTGATAAACCGTAGAATTAGTTCAGTTGTAAAGTTCAGAGCTTCTCCTGTAGAGGAGTTTCAATTGGCGCAAGATTTGAACTTGCGTCGTAGAGGTGTACCGCCAGGTACAATAATAATAATAATAATAATAATAATAATAATAATAATAATAATAATAATAATAATAATAATAATAATAATAATGTTATTTGCTTTACGTCCCACTAACTACTTTTTCGGTCTTCGGAGACGCCGAGGTGTCGGAATTTAGTCCCGCGGGAGTTCTTTTACGTGCCAGTAAAACTACCGACACGAGGCTGACCTATTTGAGCACCTTCAAATACCACCGGACTGAGCCAGGATCGAACCTGCCACGTTGCGCTCAGAAGGCCAGCGCCTTAACCGTCTGAGCCACTCAGATCGGAAAGGTCCATCTTTATATGTATTCAGTCGTGTATAATATCTTATTTCTGACATGACATTTGTTACATATATTCATTTTTTTTGTCCTTTCGGTTCTTACGTGATCTTTCATTCTCTGTCTCTTCTGTCGTATTTACGGTGAATTTTCTTTCCTAATTGTCACTGTTTATGTTAAATATAGGGTTTGAATTGTATTAGGATCATGCAACTTATTTTTTAGTAACTGTAACCCTTGTAAATGTTTATAATTCCCAGTTTATGTTTTTTTTTTTTTTTTTGCTATGGGCTTTACGTCGCACCGACACAGATAGGTCTTATGGCGACGATGGGATAGGAAAGGCCTAGGAGTTGGAAGGAAGCGGCCGTGGCCTTAATTAAGGTACAGCCCCAGCATTTGCCTGGTGTGAAAATGGGAAACCACGGAAAACCATTTTCAGGGCTGCCGATAGTGGGATTCGAACCTACTATCTCCCGGATGCAAGCTCACAGCCGCGCGCCTCTACGCGCACGGCCAACTCGCCCGATCCAGTTTATGTTAACTGTTGTGATCGTTGCACATACGGATTCTTGTAACTCGCGCTATTCTGCTTCTGATTCTGAATATATAAACAATATTTTCTGTCCTGCACCAAGTTTATAATAAAATACCAAAACGAATTTTGAATAAAGAAGAGGAAAGTGCATACCTTATTCAAATTATTTTTGTTTCCTCCTTCCATTCTTCGTCGATAAACCGGAGTACTTCATACTGAAACTGTCTGCTTGGTACTTAATTGTCTTCTAAATATCCCCAGTATATTTTTTCTAGGATAGTGAACAATATCGGGATATTCAACTAATAAGAAGAAGAAGAAGTACTGCCAAACCAGACACAATGAAATGGATTGGCGAAATCAAAACCGATTTGAAACAGGCAGGAATTACACCAGCAGATGTCCAAAACAGGGTAAACTTCAGATCCAACATTCACAAATGGCAAATTAACCAAGAGGAAAGATCAAACAAGAAGACTGGAACAACCTCGTCTGAAGACTGAATGGAATCCCACAGTGAAAGAATTAAAGAATCACGCGCACAAAGGAAACAAATGCACGCATCTAAGTAGGTCTACTTTGAGTAGTCCTAATGGGCTTATTCGCATATATGATAATAATAATAATAATAATAATAATAATAATAATAATAATAATGCACTGGTAGTCCATAACGCGTTAACTTTCTAATCATTAAACGTGGCGAAGCAAGAATTGGACATGATTAGAAAGGGAGATCTAGAGAACATCAGAAAGAAAGAGAGGAAAATGCTCCGGAAGATCTTGGGCCCGAAAATGAAAGGTGGGGAGAGGAGACTTAGACCCAACAAAGAACTATACCAGAAGACAGAGGAAGTCGTCGTATTGATGAAAAAGCGAAGGCTTCAATTTTATGGACATCTACAGAGAATGGACACCAACCGACTGACAAAAAGGATTTTCAGCTTCTTCAGCCTAAGGAAGATCAAAATGGTTTCGGGAAGTAAGGACCGACCTGGCCAGGATAGGAGTAGAAAAATAGGACGTACTGGACAGAAACAAATTTAGACAAAAAGTGAAGGAGTTCAAGGGTTTCCAGGAAACTGGGGAAGAACTTGTGAAGAAGAAGAAGAAGAAGAAGAAAAAGAAGAAGAAGAAGAAGAAGAAGAAGAGAACCTACACAGAAGAACAGAAGAAAGAAGTCAGTGCAAGGATGAAGAAGTACTGGCAGAATGTGAAGTCAGGACTGGTGAAAAATAACGTAAAGACTGTAAAACGTGGTCCATAGATGGGCGGAACGATAATTAATAAATAAATAAAATAATAATAATAATAATAATAATAATAATAATAATAATAATAATAATAATAGCAACGGCAAGTAGAGAAGGACAGGTTACGTAAGAGTAAAATAGACACCGATGGTTAGATTCTGTTCTGCAGTGTCTAAAATGAAAATATATGTATGTATGACACTATGTATATATGACGACTTGGTTTACCATGGCAGACTTTGCATAAAGCATTCCTTAAAGCATTCAATGTAATATCTTTTTTTTTTCTAGTCGCTTTACGTCTCACCGACATAGGTAGGTCTTATAGCGACGATGGGACAGGAAAGGCCTAGGAATGGGAAGGAAGCGGCCGTAGTCGTAATTAAGGTACAGCCCCACCATTTGCCTGGTGTAAAAATGGAAAACCAGGGAAAATCACTTTCAGGGCTGCCGACAGTGAAGTTCGAACCCACTATCTCCCGGATGCGAGCTCCTAACCACACGGCCAACTCGCCCGGTCAATGTAATAGGAGCGTGTAAAGTTGCAGCGAATACGATGTGAAAATTAGTATTTCCATGACCAAAAACTATGTCAATAAGCAGGAAATCTAAAGGACTAAATATAAGGGAGGGCACAGATAGGTCTTCACGCGACGATTGGACAGGAAAGGCCTAGGAATGGGAAGGAAGCGGCCGTGGCTTTCACTAAGGTACAGCCCCATCATTTGCCTGGTATGACAATGGGAAACCAAGGAAAACGATCTTCAGGGCTACTGACAGTGGGATTCGAACCCACTATCTCCCGGATGCAAGCTCACAGCTGCACGCTCCTAACCGCACGGCCATCTCGCCTGGTTGGTGAATCATTTCAAGTACTTGGGAAACTTATTGTCAGGATTGTAGTTTAGTAAGTGAAATCAATTCCAGATGCATTAAAGCAAATGCAGTGAGCTCTGTTATTATCAACGATGTTAACAAAGAAGTGAACTGTAATTCCTATCCAGGGTAACATGACTGTTCTATCACATTGAGATAACATCCTCTGACATTGTACTGTAGTTATGGGATTTTCTGCCACTATGGGCGAGGAATTACGCCGCAGTGGTCAATCAGTTTCTTGGAACGCTTGGCATACTGTGAATGTTGTATTCGGCATATTCTACGTGAAATGAAGAGAACAACTTCCCGCCGCCCTAATGCTCCTCCTAATATTCATCAACTGACTGAAGCTGCTATCCAGGAGTGGGGTAATTTGCCCCAAAACAGGTTGGATTATTATGTGCGCACTTTTTAGCGATAGATTTACACCCTAGTGCTGAATCGGTCGACTTCGGTTATCTTTGAGATTTGTATTGGCAACCTTTGAAACACAAACTAAGAATCGCTTATCATCGCTGTGCGACATCTGGCGTACACTTTAAGTACTCGTACTGTTGTTGTTTACACAGCAAAGCCAAAGTATAGAATTCATGCTAGGAACACGTTTCGCATCGGGAAATGTTATATAGTATTACTAGCAAATGTACCCGTGCTTCGCTACGGTATTCTACAATGTATACGGATATGGAAGTAAATTGCTCTACATGAAGTGAATAAAAAATTTTAATTGCATTTCTCTTGGCGTTATCCGAGAAAAAGCATAGGGAGGTCCGCAGACGTTGTTTCCAATGTAAAGTGCGAGTTGCAGTGTTGTGATGATAACGACAGGTCCACTTGTCTGCCGCAATTCACTATGCGTAACGTCAGTCACATTTTGATGGGTGAATGTGTTTATAATCGTGGGCACCTATACCTAATGATAAAGAGAATGAGGTAAAAGAGTTTTTAAAAATGCACGCTATCTTGCCTTCTGCTAGTCAAATCAAGAAGGGAATTATGCATTACAATGGCACACAGGCGTTGGAGAACTACCCCATTCCTATTGCTAGTTAAAGTCGATGTGGGGAGTACTGATTACAACAGCAGACGCCCTCCTGCTGAGAGTCACTATTGATTTGTAAAGTATTAATTACAATGTAAGACACACCCCTTTCTAGATCGCTACAAATCGACTTAAATTAATAAATGTAGATCGACAAACGGAAGTATATGCATGTTCACCTTCATTTACAGAATAACTGCTGCAAAACGGTGCATTCATATTGAAAAACGGATTGTATAAAAAGACGACTCTGGCCTCATTTAACTATCTAAATGGCTGGCCCTATGATATTTCCTCGTATCTCATCTATTTAAAGGCAAGATTATTTTAGAAACGTTGAATAGGGTGAAATTTGTGTAAGGTTTTCACACAGTGAATTACTTTTCAGATACTTATGCGACATCATCAAACATAGAATTTGGCTGGGTGGGCAAAAATTCGTGTAGAATTTGATGATCCCATCTTTCCTATAAGTGACTCAAACCATCAATTATACGTGTACAAAGTGCAAAATTTAGGTAAATCCAGAAATGGAGCCAAATTTATCATAGGGGATAGAGATACGACAAAAAGTCATAGGACCAAAGTTGTAGATCACTCCAAATTGAATAGAGGTTGTGCCATCCGTTTTGTGATACGACTTACCGTTTAGCCAACAAATACTTCGAAACGAAGGTCTGCACCGTCATTAAAATTGCCTCCATATTTCGATATTTTCCGGGAGTAAATAATAAAGTGTTTAAACATTTCGTAAATTTTCCATCGGTTACAGGCACAAAGCTATAATTTTGCCAAATTTTATTTTCTAACTCGTCTGGGAGATTGCGCTGCCATCTTGATATGGGGGAGGGGTTAAAAATTAGGATTTTCAGGAAACTTTTAAACCCATGAGACCTATAGATTATCGTTCTGGATAAATATCACCGACTGTGTTCTTATGCAGATTTGAAATTCCCAACGTCTCCCTCTCAGAGAATTTTGAGAATTTTCGATTTTTCTAGGGATCCTGAAGTCATCAGGTTGTCTGGTACCAAGTTTTAAGTTTCTAGGTCGCCTAGAATGGTCTCATTAATTCACGTCTGTTTTCATTTTTATGCCTTAATTTATATATGTATAGTACAGTATACAGTATACAGATCGCGCCAAACTGACTTCTATTTATTAATATGGATTATATATTTCACCCGCTTCCGAAGTGGTTCTACGGGCGTCTTACTCCTACAGTATGTTTTCCAGGTAGTAAGTCATACTTAAAAGTCATACTGGAACATACACACGTCTATTACCATGGGCACTCTTGAGAATTTATTTTTTCACCCTTTCCCACCCTCTATGACAAAGGGGGCATTTTTTACAATATATTTCTTCACCCTTTCTCAACCTCTATGCCAAAGGGGGCTGAAGCTGGACTTTAAAAATCCGGAATGTTACTATTCATCTCAGCGACCCGGAAAACTATGGATTAGGCAGTATACTCGATTATTATTATATCTCACTCCCCCTCCCCCCCAAAAGGGGGTTACACTTTGAGTTTTAAAAAATCGGGTGTGTTACTATTCATCTCAGCGACCCCGAAAACGATGGCTTCGACACTATTTTCGATTATTTTTAAATCTGAATCCCCCTCACCCCCCACGAGAAAGGGGGCTGAACTTGGACTCGTAAAATATCAGGGTTCTCACCATTCATCTCAGCGACCCCGACAACTATGGTTTCAACATTATTTTCGTTTATTTTTATGTATCACTCTCCAATTGCCACCCACCACGAAGGGGGCTGAACTTTAAAAATTTCCGGAGTGCCATTATTCATCTCAGCGACCCCGAAAAGTATGGATTCGACACTACTTTCGATTATTTTTATATCTCATCCCCTCGCCCCCCCCCCGCTCCTGAGGGTTCCTGGGGTGTCCTACCACCACGTGGTTTGTCTCCTGATACTAAAATTTCGAAGTGTACATTTCACCTCGGCGAAATCGAAAACTATGTATTGGACACTATTTTCGATTACATTTATATATCACTCCCCCCTCGCAGCCGATCCCAAAGGGGGATGAACTTCGACTTATAAAATAACCGGAGTCTCATTATTCATCTCAGCGACCCCGACAACTATGGATTCGACACTATTTTCCATAATTTTTATATATCATTCTCCCATCTCCCCCACTACGATGAGGTCTGAAATTGGACTTTAAAAAATTCCGGAGTGTCACTATTCATCTCAGCCACCACGAAGACTACGTATTCGATAGTATTTTCTATTATTTCTATATATCACTCCCCCATGCCCCCACGCAACGGAGAGGGCTGAACTTGGACACTAAAAAATTCCGGGGTGTTGCTATTCAATTCAGCGAGCCCGAAAAGTATTTTTTCGACACTACTTTCGATGCTATATATGTCTCACCCCCTCGCCTCCCCCCCTAGGCGTTCCTGGGGTGTCCTACCCCACGTGGTTTGTCTCCTGATACTAAAAATCCGAAGCGTACAATTCACCTCGGCGACCCCGACAACTATGGATTCAACACTCTTTTCGATTACATTCATATATCACTCTCCCATCGCCCCCTACCACGAAGGGGGCTGAACTTGGACTTACAAAATTCTGGAGTGTGACTATTCATCTCAGCGACCCCGAAAAGTATGGATTCGACACTAATTTCGTTAATTTGTATATCAGACCCCCTTGCCCCCACCACCCTCAAGGTTTCCTGGGCTGTCTTATCCTCACGTGGTTTGTCTCCTGATACTAAAAATCCGGAGGGTACAATTCACCTCGACGACCCCGAAAACTATGTATTCGACACTATTTCCGTTTAATTTTGTATATCAGTCCCCCTCGCCCCCCACACAAATGGGAGCAGAAATTTGACTTTTAAAAAATCCGGAGTGTCACTATTCACCTCAGCGACCCCAAAAACTATGGATCCGACACTATTTTTGATAACTATTTACCTGACACCCCTAACCCCCAACCCTAAGGGGGCTAGAGGTGGCTTACTCCCACAGTGCTCGTCTCCAGATAGCAAAGAATAAGTTTCAAAACTTGATTGAAATTGCTCCAGTGGTTTAGGAGGAGGTGTGTCATTTACACGCATACATACATCATCAGTCCCCCCTCGCCCCCTACCGAAATGGGAGAAAAAATTTGACTTTAAAAAAAATCGGGAGTGTCACTATTCACCTCAGCGACCCGAAAAACTACGGATTCGACACTATATTTTCTATTTTTACCCCCCCCTAACCCCCCACTCCTAAGGGCTAGAGGTGGCTTAACCCCACAGAGCTCGTCTCCGGATAGCAAATAATAAGTGTTCACCGGGCGAGTTGACCGTGCGCGTAGAGGCGCGCGGCTGTGAGCTTGCATCCGGGAGATAGTAGGTTCGAATCCCACTATCGGCAGCCCTGAAGATGGTTTTCCGTGGTTTTCCATTTTCACACCAGGCAAATGCTGGGGCTGTACCTTAATTAAGGCCACGGCCGCTTCCTTCCAACTCCTAGGCCTTTCCTATCCCATCGTCGCCATAAGACCTATCTGTGTCGGTGCGACGTAAAGCCCCTAGCAAAAAAAAAAAATAATAAGTGTTCAAACTTTGATTGAAATTGCTCCAGTGGTTTAGGAGGAGATGTGTCATTTACATACATATATACATGCATACAGTACATACATACATACATACATACATACATACACACATTTTCGTTTATTTTTATATATCACTCCCCCCTCACCCCCCAAAGGGGGCTGAACTTGGACTTTAAAAAACCTGGAGTGTCACTATTCATCTCAGCGACCCCGAAAAGTATGGATTCAACACTATTTTCATTAATTTGTATATCTGACCCCCTTGCCCCCCGCTCCTAAGGTTTCCTGGGCTGTCTTACCCCCACGTGGTTTGTCTCCTGATACTAAAAATCCGGAGTGTACAATTCACCTCGACGACCCCGAAAACTATGTATTCGACACTATTTCCCTTTAATTTTATATGTCAGTCCCCCCTCGCCCCCCACCCAAATGGGAGCAGAAATTTGATTCTTAAAAATCGGAAGTGTCACTATTCACCTCAGCGACCCCAAAAACTATGAATTCGTCACTATTTTCGATTATTTTCTTACCTGGCCCCCTAACGCCCCTCCCCTAAGCGGGCTAGTGGTGGCTTACTCCCACAGGGCTCGTCTTCAGATAGCAAATAATACGTGTTCAAAATTTGATGGAAATTGCTCCAGTTGTTTAGGAGGAGATGTGTCATTTACACACATACTGTACATCCATCATCAGCCCCCCCTCGCCCTCCACCCAAATGGGAGCTGAAATTTGACTTTAAAAAAATCGGGAGTGCCACTATTCACCTCAACGACCCCAAAACTATGGATTCGACACTATTTTTGATTATGTTTTTACCTGAACCCCCTAACCCCCACCCCTAAGGGGGCTAGTGGTGGCTTACACCCACAGTGCTCGTCCTCAGATAGCAAATGATACGTGTTCAAAATTTGATTGAAATTGCTCCAGTTGTTTAGGAGAAGATGTGTCATTTACACACATACATCCATCATCAGTCCCCCCTCGCCCCCTACGCAAATGGGAGCAGAAATTTTAGTTTTTAAAAATTGGGAGTGTCACTATTCACCTCAGCGACCCCAAAAAGTACGGATTCGACACTAGTTTCGATTATTCTTTTACCTGACCCCCCTAACCCCCCACTCCTAAGGGGGCTAGAGGTGGCTTACCCCCACAGTGCTCATCTCCGGATAGCAAATAATAAGTGTTCAAAATTTGATTGAAATTGCTCCAGTGGTTTAAGAGGAGATGTGTCATTTACACACATACATCCATTTTTATATATAGTAAGATATATTGTGTGTGTGACACAGTTGTTGGCGTAAGATGATAAAGGTTTAGAAAATTCATATCGATCGATCATATTATCGATTCAATTCAGATTTCATTTTCATTCAGTTGGCCGTACTACCGGAAACAGCAGTCCTCCCTTCTTACTCCTCAACCGAGTACAAAAATCTATCACTAAAAAGTGCGCGTACTATATTTGGTACCGAGTATACCTCGTCGTGCTTACCTCTGGGCCCGAGTGGCATAACATAGTATTGATCTGCCATACAATAAACGGTAATTTTGAGTTCAAAACCGCACTTGAAAAGCTTCGCGCTTTTGTTGCGTTTCTATTGCCTTTGCATAGCTGTATATATTTTCCTTTGTATATACCTCTTGTAATGTACAATGAACGCACATATACACAGCAAAATAAAAATTAGAATACGCACAAAAATTGCCAGTTATCAGTTTAGATGACTTACCAATTTCCTTGAAAAGTAAGATCGCAGCCATAAAATACTTGTTGGAGTATATATTTCACAAATTTCTTTACATCGCACAGACACAGATAGGTCTTTTGGTGACGATGGAATGTGAATGGGCTAAGAGTGAGAAGACAGCGGGCGTGACATTTTTTAAGGTACAACTCCAGCATTTGCCGACATTTTGATCCGAACTCACTATCTACCGAATACAAGCTCACAACTGCGCACCCCTAAGCGCACGGCCAACTCGCTCTATCGAGAATAACCAACCTTACAACTTCCAATGTACAGGCTGAAGAAACTATATAATTTAAGATTTGTGTTTTTAGGGCTCTTAAATATTTTCAGTTATTGCGTTCAGGATACTATTTTCCCCATATTCTGTTTTAACAATATGGAAGTGACCGAGGTATGAGCGATTCTAGTAATGCCACGCCTTATGCAGCCAGTCCCTGCTATGCAGGGCGTGAAAATGTTGCTCACTGGGTGTTTTGGTGAATGCATTTCAAAAAGCTTGGCAGACTGATACGTAACAGCAACTTCTGACTCAGTAAGGAACGTAACGGGAAGCTACCTCATATCCCTAGTACGCCTCTTCAGTGATGCCTAGGCGATCTGTGACAGCTAATGGGAGAGCTGATGAGGATCCAACCAGCCCTAGGGCTGAGGCCTGAACATACACACATATTACACTATTACTTATTTTCCTCCAATTAACAAAAGTAATGAAAAAGTACAGCTCCTTGGCTGAATCGTCAGCGTTGTGACCTTCAGTTCAGAAGGCCTCGGGTTTGATTCCTATCAGGGTGGAGGATTTTAAATGAAAATGATTACTTCCTCTGGCTCGAGAACTGTGTCTGTTTCTTAATACGCATATCATCATCTACACCCAACATATCGCAGTATTAACAACCACAAAAACACGCAAATATTGAGTTCATCCTTGTACATAGGGTTGACGTGATAAGGGCAACCACTCGTAAAACTGACTCAAATCTACTCTAAGCATCGAACCTAAGATATTCGTAAAATATAATGAGGATGAAAAAATACTGAAACATTTTTTCAGAATTATGTCCTTGTTTGACGGCTCCTCTTACACACCAAGCACCTTAATTATGGTCAATTAATGTCGTATGTTCATTATACCTTGATAATTGAATCATCCATACCCTGCGCACTCTGGACATGTGAGTGTGCGAAAGCAAAGCAAAGATCAATATCATCACAGATTGTCATGGAACATTGCTCTCAGTCTACAAATGCATTCGTTTTTCCATCAGACTGCTACTGGACTCCAGTTTACTCGGTAAAACAGACCACACGATGAATTACGTACACTATAATTATCTCATATCGTGTTAGATGGATGGCAGCTGCAATACAACGTCCCTAATTTTACGAACAAAGATAAATGGTTGGTTATCCTGGGTTGTACTAATATCCATGTGTAAGTTACTCAGCCAGAGCGAGTGCAGCGCTGGTATATGGACTGAACATTTTTGTAGCGATGTGAATGCTTTCATAATCCTCAAAAAAAACTAGAGATAGAGGTGATTCGTAGAACAGTAAATTGCTGTTCAATCATATTTGGAGTTTAATATCGTCTATATTTGTGTGAAGAGGCATCATAGTGGAGTATGAGTAACAAATTTATAAATTTTTGTTTTAAGCTTTTGTTCGAAGATTCGATATGTGGTATTACTCAAGCATTTTTCTGGAGTTACTGCGACAATTACAAGAAATATGTTTACGTAAATTACAAACAAGAATATTTGGAATATTCAAGATATGAAAATAGTTACGTAAGAAATGATTTATATACTTCCGTATCAAGACAAAATTAAAGGCTACAGTAGTGTTTTTAGAGCACCATTTTTCGTAATTGCTAACGGCAACTTATTCTTTATTTTGAGCTGCAGTATTTGTCGTAAAATCACGATAAGTAACACATTTTGCGATATTTAATTTCTCCTTTGACGTAGACGTATACAGTATTCCATTTCCTACGCGAAATTTTCCTTTTTAATTTTTGTACGTAGTGTTTGATTCTTAACAAATATTGTTACGTAGAATGAAGCATAAGAAGGAAAAGATAGAAACGATAGAAAGACAATACCGTACACGGAGCTGGACATAAACCAGGGATCCCTCGGTCATAAGATTCGCGCGCTACCCACCGAGCTACACGTCTACTTGTCACTTAATTTTTCTTTAGTTGAAGTAAAGAATTTGTGATTTGTCAAATCATATTTTCTTGAAGAAGTCTGTATATCTGGCCTAATGGCTTTGAGATATTCATATTCGAGGGGTTAACTTTACGTACTGTGAATATGAGGAATATTTGTGACCTGTCTAAGTGAAGGTACCCTCCTGCCCACTGGAGTCCCACTGGAGCTATTGTGCTAATATAACATATTCTTGATATGATTATTATTGTTTGGGTCATCAGTCCATATACTGGTTTGATGCAGCTGTTCACGCCACCCTATACTGTGTTGATCTTTTCATTTCTACGTAACTACTACATCCTACATCTACTCTGAACTGTTTGTCATATTCCTACCTTGACTTACCCCAACTGTTTTTACTGCCTCATCGTCATCATTAGTCGTTGTGCTCATTACTGAGCGTCGTGACCTCATAACTATCACTTCCGTGTTGCAACCTTGACGAGACGTCTCCATCCCGAGCGGTTTTCACATTTCTTTAATATGATCTGAAGTGGTAGACCAGTGATCTTCTTCGCCTGATCTATCCATCTACTTGCTGTTCTTCCTCGTGGTCTACTGCCTTCGATTTAGCCTTTCAAAATGACCTTTTCCAAGTTCTCTCCATCTCGTCTTAAAATGTGGCCAAAGAACTGGAGGTAACACTCACTCACACGGGAAGATACGCGGTTCTTGACGCAGAGTTCATCCAGAAAGGAAACATTAGTTCCTAAAAAAATTAATAAGTTCTGGGTGTTTTAATATGTGTCTTATAATGCTATCTCTTCTTCTGCTATTATTATTATTATTATTATTATTATTATTATTATTATTATTATTATTATTATTATTATTATTATTATTATTATTATTATTATTTGATTCGTTATGCCCAACTAAGGAGCGCGTATGAAATTACTTGGCAAAACGTTCCTTCTTGTCTCCCCAAAATCTCTTCATCCTTTCGCTTTGCTCCTTTTTGTATTCTTCCGTCCATCCTGTAGCTTGCCTTTTAGGTTGATCAGGAAATGTGTGTTTGTTTATGAGATTTCTGTATTTTCTCTGTCTTGCAAGATTTCTTCATTTATACCAAATTCCGGAAGATCTTTGGTTATTTCCGTAAATTAAATGCCGTATGGCTTTTAGTGCCGGGGTGTGTCCGAGGACTTAGGCGACCTGCGCGTCGTGATGAGGATGAAATTATGATGAAAACACATACGCCAATGTCTCCCTGCCAGGGGAATCAACCAACTACTGTATGGTTAAAATTCCCGACCCTGATTGGAATCGAACTAACGACCCGTGAGACCATAGACCAGCACGCTAACCATTTAGCCATGGATCCGGACGTTTATTTCTGTAAGCCAGTTGTTGTGATTTTTTAGACACTGCGATATTTAGTATTTTCTTTGTTAGCCTATTGTTATCCATCCTGATCAGGTGAGCACAGAATTCTAATCTTCTTTTTCTAATGGTGTCTGATTTTCTTTCCTGTTACTTGATAGATTTTCTGTGATTGTCCTATTCATCCAAACACCATTTTCACGTTTAGGTCCTAGAATTTTCCTCTCTTGCTGTTCGAAGGTTTTTATTTATGATCTGCCACCGATTATCAGAGTTTTTGATGCATAAAGGGCTTCTGGTTTGACAAATGTGTTGTAGTGTCGTAATTTTGCATTTTGGGATATAGATATTTTGTTGTAAATGCTCCAGACAATTTCTTATGCTTTTTGTAATTTTGTTATTCTTTCTTCGTTTGCTTGCTGATTTATCCCGTTGGGTTGCATAATTTCGCCTAGCTATTATTATTATTATTATTATTATTATTATTATTATTATTATTATTATTATTATTATTATTATTATTATTATTATTATTCCTTTTTCTCATTCAAATAGCGCGTTGAAACTTGGTATCTGGCTTGATGGATCTCACTTTCTTATCCTCTTCATGAATTCGATAAGCTGTTAGTTGCGATATTTTGACCATTTCTTACTAGTTTTCTTTTTAGATTTCTCCAAAATTTGGTGCTTAATTACAAATATTCCAAATTATCTCTGATTTCTTAGGATGTATTCTGTGATGTTCGTTTCATGTGGGACTGTTTTTCTTCTTGGGTTCGAATTCGACCGTCGGCACATTTTTCACGGCGAAAATGGGATACTACAAAACAGCTGTCTTGCCAAAAGCGATATGCGCACCGGAAACTGTAATCTTAGGAGGTCATTCTATAAATGCAGATATTGAAAAACAACAACGGGTCATTTTCTGGAAAATATATGGCCCGACGCGAGAAAAAGTAATTTTTATCAAGAGAAGAACATTCTTTGCTATTGGTTTAACGTCGCAATAACATACTGAAGGTTTTGCACATGATTGCTTGGTTGTTGAAGAGAGAAAAATGGATTATCCTTATCAAACTCCTTGATGTATTGAGATGTAACAAATACTTGTTCATTCATAGCACACCATTAGCTCCAACTTCTTTAATGAACCAGCGCACACAAAGAACACACAAATAGAACGGACGATTGAATGGAACGACAACTGAGTGGGCCATGTTGCCGTTCACGACGAAACGGAATAAAAGAGTCGTATGCATTCACCTGACCCTTCTAGTGTATTTTAATATGTATTATGTTCCGTGAATAGCATGAATTGGACAGATGTAATCGTTATTTCACTGGTGCAGTCTTCGGAAGTAGCTATGATTTATTTAATATTTGCAAATCTAAAAGACATCGTTGTGTCAACAGTTATGCTGGATAATAGATAAAGGAATCTCCTTCTTCTACCGCTTTAATTAGATAAAGGAGTATTGTTATAAAAATGCCTGAGATTAACTTTAGAGTCATGTTCATTTGTACTATCATAAAATGTAATTTTAAAAATTCTTTTAATATGTTTATGACCTCTAACGTCCATCACAAAATGTAACAATATTTTCGTTGATGTTTACATTTGTGAGAAAATGTTCTTTACATCCGCACACAATGTTATGAATTTAACCAAATGTTATTCTAAAACTGAATATAGCCTATGGGTATATGTTAGTCATTCATTGTATTCACTAGCAAATGTACCCGTGCTTCGCTACGGTATTCTACATTGTATTCGAATATCGAAGTGAATACTGTACATACAGCAAATAAGATGGTTTTAAAATGGCATGCCTCTTAGCGTTATCCGAGAAACAACATAGGTAGGTTCCCAATACGGTGTTTCAAATGTAAAGTGCTTGTTACGGATTTGTGATGATAACGACAGGCTCACTTGCCTACTGCCATTCACAATCGAGTTGGGAAGTTTTCATTATAAATGCAGGCCCCATCAACTACTGCGCGGTCGCAATTGATTTGGGAGTTTTCGTTACAATGGCAGGCCCCCTTTCCTACTTCCAGACGGATTACAGTTTTCATTAGAATGTTTGGCAACTTCCCTACTACCAGTCGAAATTGAGTTGTGCAGTTATAATTATAATGACAGGCCCCTTTTCCTACAGCCAGCCAGCTTACTACCAGTCACACCAAGTTGGTGAGTTTCCATCATAATAGCAGGCCACTATGCCTAATACCAGTCACATTTTAGATGTATACATTTGTTTATAAGGGCGGGTACCCTTGCCTACAGCCAAACACAATAGGGTAGGGGAATTTTAAACAACAATGCATGCTCCCTTGCCTTCTGCAAGTTAAATCGAGAACTGAATTATTCACTACAATGGTAGGCCTTCTTTACTAATGCCAGTTAGGCAAAGTCGGTGTGGGGAGTACTGATTACAATAGCAGACACACACTTTCTCGATCGCTACAAGACGACATCAGTGAATATATATATAGATCGACATATAAAAGTATATCCATGCTTAAAATATTGCAGACCTTCATTTACAGATTGACTGCTACAAAACGGTACGTCATATCGACAAAGGATTGTACCATAAGACGTCAGATTTAGCGGCCTAAATGGCTGGTCGTATGATATCTCATCTATTCATGGGTCAGACTGAGTTAGAAACGTTGAATACGGTAAAATTTTTGTATGATTATCTCACATTGCATTACTTTTCAGATAATTATGTGACAGCTACATACATAGCATTTGGCTCACATATGACTACTGGGTGGGCCAATTTTCGTGTAGGGTTTGATGATTCTATCTTTCTTATTAGTGATTGAAATTATGAATTATGCATGTGAAAAGTCCAAATTTACTTAACATCAAGAAATAGACAAAAATCAAAAGTAAAAGGGATACAGATACAACAAAAAGTCATAAGACCAAGGTTGTAGATCACTCCAAATTGAACGGAGATTGTGCCTTCCCTTATGTGATAGGACTTCGCGAAGATCTGCACCATCATTAAAATTGCCTCCATATTTCGATATTCTTCGGGGGAAAAGTGAAAAATTTAAAGCTCTTGGAAATGTTCTGTCCGTTACAGGCTAAAACGAATAATTTTGCCAAATGTCTGTTTTCTTGTTCGTCTGGCATATTATGCCGCAATGTGGATTTTGGGCGAGGAGGGTTAACATTAGGACATTCAGGAAACTAAACCAAAAAATTATGCAAATGGTTGTTATTATTACCCCTTAAAAGCGTAGCTGTGCGAACATTTCGCCAAAATAGTCAATGTAGAGGCACACAACCCTTAGGAGTTTACTTATATAGATAGATAAGGAATCTGCTCCACGTACAACACCTTTTGGTCTATGTCTGCTGGACTTACCCTGCAAAACCGACCATTCATGATATCTCCCTTATTAATCTTTCTGTCGAAAAAATACACATGAAAGTTTTAGAAATGGATTTCCAACAAATTTGGTCGATTTCCAGTCAGGTTGGTCATGTACTGTATATATTGTGGAAGAGTAAATTCACCATTTCGGTTCCCTATAAACCGCCAGTCCATTCCAGGAACAGGAAGTGTTATTGACCTTTAAAATCTACCTTTGGAAAGGTGGATGCTAAATATAAAGTTTGGTTCAAATATCTTCAATAGTTTTCAAGTTGTAAGAAATACGCTCAACACGCGCCCGTTCTTAAGTTAAGTCAGGTTAATGATATCTCCCTTATAAATCCTCTTACCGAAATGATGCACATGAGAAAAAAGGTTTCAGAATTACTTTCCATTAAGGCAGGTAGATTTCTATTAAGTTTGGTTGTGTATATTTTGTGGGAGTGCAAAATCACGGTTTCGGTTTCGTATACACCCCCCAGTCATCCCATGGATTTAGAAACAATATTTGCCCTGAAACCTACCCAAGGACAGGTGGATTCTAAATATGAATTTCGGTGGAAATATATCAAGTAGTTTCCAAGTTATAGACAAAGAGACAAACAGAAAAACAGACACCAAAGCTAAAAATATGTAGATGGTCATTATTACACCTGAAACGGATAACTGTACAGAAATGTCGCCAAAATAGTCAATATGCAGACACACTCTAGAAGTGCAGACCTTTATTTCGAGAGTTACTGCTTTGAAACTCTGCGACCTATCTGCAAACGGACCTCACCATCAGACGCCTCTTTCAGTGTTCTACATGGTTGGACCCATTACATCTTCTCGTATCTCCTATATTTATGGGTTAGATTGAGTTAGAATCATTGGGTGCGAAATTTTGTACAGTTTTCGCATAATACTTTACATTTGTGATACTCATGTGACAGATAGAATCATAAAATTTGGCTATCACATTGCCACTGGTCATGCTAATGTGCGTGCCGAATGTCATGATTGTATCTTTCCTATAAGTGTGCCAAATTAATGTTAACATATGCGTGTGAAAGTACAAAATTAACTTGAAATCGAGAAATACAGCTCTATTTATCGAGAAATACAGCTCTATTTAACGTATAAGGAATAGAAATACGATAAAAAGTCATAGGACCAAAGTTGTAAATCTCTCCAAAATGAAACGCGATTGTGCTTTCTGATTTGTGATAAGACTTACAGATTAGCCACCAATTATCCTGAAACGAAGGTGTACACCTTAGTTAAAATTGCACCCATATTTCGATATTTTCCGGGGCCGAAATATATACATTTGCATAGCTTAGAATATTTCCTCAAAGGAAAGAGTGTCAAGCTTTTGGGATTAGCAGTCGCATACAAATGGTGTAATTAAGGAGAAAATATTTCAGTAAAGATAATAGAAAATGGATTAAAACTGAGGACAGCCAGATGACGACAAATATGTAAATACCAAGTGAATGTATTGGAGAATCAAATGCCCCTCGGTAAATTATGCTGGTGTGAGTCATGGATATAAGAAAGAGGTAACAGAGGAGAAATTTAGGCGCAGGCATTCTTAGGTCAACAGATAAGATGACTAATGGTGTTATTACTTAAGCTATTCGAGGACGGTTATAAA